>NC_090383.1:32031024-32331725 GCF_036365525.1 Heterodontus francisci
TCGAATCGGAACCCAGGATGACCATCAACCCACACCCCAGGATGACCATCAACTCTGACCCTGGATTGACCATCAACACAGACCCTGAACTGACCATCAACATACACCCCGAACTGAGCATTAACTCAGACCCCAGACTGACCATCAACTCAGACCCCGAACTGACCATCAACTCAGACCCCGAACTGAACATCAACTCAGACCCCGAACTGACGATCAACTGAGACGCCAAACGCACGATCAACTGACCCCAGAGTGACCATCAACTCAGACACCGAACTGACCGTCAATTCAGAACCGAGACTGATCATCAACTCAGACCCTGAACTGACTGTCAATTCGGACCCCAACCTGACCATCAACACAGACCCCAGACTGACCATCAACTCAGACCCCGAAAAGACCATCAACAGACCCTAGCCTGAACATAAACTCAGACCCCAAACTGACCATCAATTCAAACCCCAGACTGAGCATCAACACAGACGCCAGACTGAGCATCAACTCAAACCCCAGACTGACCATCAACTCAGAATCCGAACTGAGCATCAAATCAGACCCCGGACTGAGCATCAACTCAGACCCCAGACTGAGCAGCAACTCAGACCCAGAATGAACATCAACTCAGACCCTGAACTGACCATCAACACACACCCCGAACTGAGCATCAACGCAGATCCCAGAATGACCATCAACTCAGACCCCAGACTGACCAGCAACACAGACCCTGAACTGACCATCGACTCAGACCCCAACCTGAGCATCAACTCAGACCGCAGACTGACCATCAACTCAGACCATGAACTAAGCATCAACTCAGACGCCAGAATGAGCATCAACTCAGACCCCGAACTGACCATCAACTCAGTCCCCAGACTGAGCATCAACTCAGACACCAGACTGAGCAGCAACACAGACCCCAGACTGAGCATCAACTCAGACCCCAGATTGACCATTAACTCAGACACCGAACTGACCATCAACTCAGACCCCAGACTGAGCATCAGCTCAGACCCCAGACTGAGCATCAACTCAGACACCAGTCTGAGCATCAACTCAGAATCCGAACTGAGCATCAAATCAGACCCCAGACTGAGCATCAACTCAGACCGCAGACTGACCATCAACTCAGACCATGAACTAAGCATCAACTCAGATGCCAGAATGAGCATCAACTCAGACCCCGAACTGACCATCAACTCAGACCCCGAACTGACCATCAACTCAGACACCAGACTGAGCAGCAACACAGACCCCAGACTGAGCATCAACTCAGACCCCGAACTGACCATCAACTCAGACCCCGAACTGACCATCAACTCAGATGCCAGGATGACAATCAACTCAGACCCCAGGATGACCATGAACTGAGTCCCCAGGATGACCATAAATTCTGACCCTACACTGTCCATTATCCAGACTCCTGACTGACCATCAACTGAGATCCCAGACTGACCAGCAATTCTGACTCTAGACTGATGATCAATTCGGAACCCAGGATGACCATCAACCCACACCCCAGGATGACTATCAACTCTGACCCTGGATTGACCATCAACACAGACCCTGAACTGACCATCAACATACACCCCGAACTGAGCATTAACTCAGACCCCAGACTGACCATCAACGCAGACCCCGAACTGAACATCAACTCAGACCCCGAACTGACGATCAACTGAGACCCCGAACGGACGATCAACTGACCCCAGAGTGACCATCAACTCAGACACCGAACTGACCGTCAATTCAGAACCGAGACTGACCATCAACTCAGACCCTGAACTGACTGTCAATACGGACCCCAACCTGACCATCAACTCAGACCCCTGACTGACCATCAACTGAGACCCCAGACTGAACAAGTCAGACCCCGAACAGACCATCAACTCAGACCACAGACTGACCATCAATTCAGACCCCAGAGTGAGCATCAACTCAGACCACAGACTGAGCATCAACTCAGACACCGAACTGACCATCAACACAGACCCCAGACTGAGCAGCAACACAGACCCCAGCCTGAGCATCAGCTCAGACCCCAGACTGAGCATCAACTCAGACCCCAGACTGAGCATCAACTCAGAATCCGAACTGAGCATCAAATCAGACCCCAGACTGAGCATCAACTCAGACCCCAGAATGAACATCAACTCAGACCCTGAACTGACCATCAACACACACCCCGAACTGAGCATCAACACAGATCCCAGAATGACCATCAACGCAGACCCCAGACTGACCATCAACACAGACCCTGAACTGACCATCAACTCAGACCCCAACCTGAGCATCAACTCAGACCACAGACTGACCATCAACTCAGACCATGAACTAAGCATCAACTCAGACGCCAGAATGAGCATCAACTCAGACACCAGACTGAGCAGCAACACAGACCCCAGACTGAGCATCAACTCAGACCTCGAACTGACCATCAACTCAGACCCCAGACTGAGCATCAACTCAGACCTCAGGATGACCATCAGCTCAGATGCCAGGATGACAATCAGCTCAGACCCCAGGATGACCATGAACTGAGTCCCCAGGATGACCATAAATTCTGACCCTTGACTGTCCATCAATCCAGACTCCTGACTGACCATCAACTGAGGTCCCAGACTGACCAGCAATTCTGACCCTAGACTGATGATCAAATCGGAACCCAGGATGACCATCAACCCACACTGCAGGATGACTATCAACTCTGACCCTGGATTGACCATCAACACAGACCCTGAACTGACCATCAACATACACCCCGAACTGAGCATTAACTCAGACCCCAGACTGACCATCAACTCAGACCCCGAACTGAACATCAACTCAGACCCCGAACTGACGATCAACTGAGACCCCGAACGGACGATCAACTGACCCCAGAGTGACCATCAACTCAGACACCGAACTGACCGTCAATTCAGAACCGAGACTGACCATCAACTCAGACCCTGAACTGACTGTCAATTCGGACCCCAACCTGACCATCAACTCAGACCCCTGACTGACCATCAACTGAGACCCCAGACTGAACAAGTCAGACCCCGAACAGACCATCAACTCAGACCCCAGACTGACCATCAATTCAGACCCCAGAGTGAGCATCAACTCAGACCACAGACTGAGCATCAACTCAGACACCGAACTGACCATCAACACAGACCCCAGACTGAGCAGCAACACAGACCCCAGCCTGAGCATCAGCTCAGACCCCAGACTGAGCATCAACTCAGACCCCAGACTGAGCATCAATTCAGACCCCAGAGTGAGCATCAACTCAGACCACAGACTGAGCATCAACTCAGACACCGAACTGACCATCAACACAGACCCCAGACTGAGCAGCAACACAGACCCCAGCCTGAGCATCAGCTCAGACCCCAGACTGAGCATCAACTCAGACCCCAGACTGAGCATCAACTCAGAATCCGAACTGAGCATCAAATCAGACCCCAGACTGAGCATCAACTCAGACCCCAGAATGAACATCAACTCAGACCCTGAACTGACCATCAACACACACCCCGAACTGAGCATCAACGCAGATCCCAGAATGACCATCAACGCAGACCCCAGACTGACCATCAACACAGACCCTGAACTGACCATCAACTCAGACCCCAACCTGAGCATCAACTCAGACCACAGACTGACCATCAACTCAGACCATGAACTAAGCATCAACTCAGACGCCAGAATGAGCATCAACTCAGACACCAGACTGAGCAGCAACACAGACCCCAGACTGAGCATCAACTCAGACCTCGAACTGACCATCAACTCAGACCCCAGACTGAGCA
Organism: Heterodontus francisci; assembly: GCF_036365525.1. NCBI lineage: Eukaryota > Metazoa > Chordata > Chondrichthyes > Heterodontiformes > Heterodontidae > Heterodontus > Heterodontus francisci. The sequence goes on from NC_090383.1 coordinate 32,034,825, forward strand.
TCAACTCAGACCTCAGGATGACCATCAGCTCAGATGCCAGGATGACAATCAGCTCAGACCCCAGGATGACCATGAACTGAGTCCCCAGGATGACCATAAATTCTGACCCTAGACTGTCCATCAATCCAGACTCCTGACTGACCATCAACTGAGATCCCAGACTGACCAGCAATTCTGACCCTAGACTGATGATCGAATCAGAACCCAGGATGACCATCAACCCACACCCCAGGATGACCATCAACTCTGACCCTGGATTGACCATCAACACAGACCCTGAACTGACCATCAACATACACCCCGAACTGAGCATTAACTCAGACCCCAGACTGACCATCAACTCAGACCCCGAACTGACCATCAACTCAGACCCCGAACTGAACATCAACTCAGACCCCGAACTGACGATCAACTGAGACGCCAAACGCACGATCAACTGACCCCAGAGTGACCATCAACTCAGACACCGAACTGACCGTCAATTCAGAACCGAGACTGATCATCAACTCAGACCCTGAACTGACTGTCAATTCGGACCCCAACCTGACAATCAACACAGACCCCAGACTGACCATCAATTCAGACCCCGAAAAGACCATCAACAGACCCTAGGCTGAACATAAACTCAGACCCCAAACTGACCATCAATTCAAACCCCAGACTGAGCATCAACACAGACGCCAGACTGAGCATCAACTCAGACCCCAGACTGACCATCAACTCAGAATCCGAACTGAGCATCAAATCAGACCCCGGACTGAGCATCAACTCAGACCCCAGACTGAGCAGCAACTCAGACCCAGAATGAACATCAACTCAGACCCTGAACTGACCATCAACACACACCCCGAACTGAGCATCAACGCAGATCCCAGAATGACCATCAACTCAGACCCCAGACTGACCAGCAACACAGACCCTGAACTGACCATCGACTCAGACCCCAACCTGAGCATCAACTCAGACCGCAGACTGACCATCAACTCAGACCATGAACTAAGCATCAACTCAGACGCCAGAATGAGCATCAACTCAGACCCCGAACTGACCATCAACTCAGTCCCCAGACTGAGCATCAACTCAGACACCAGACTGAGCATGAACTCAGACCCCAGACAGAGCATGAACTCAGACCCCAGATTGAGCATCAACTCAGACCCCAGACTGAGCATCAACTCAGAACCCAGACTGAGCATCAACTCAGATCCCAGATTGACCATCAACTCAGACACCGAACTGACCATCAACTCAGACCCCAGACTGAGCAGCAACACAGATCCCGAACAGACCAACAACTCAGACCCCAGACTGAGCATCAACTCAGACCCCAGACTGAGCATCAACTCAGACCATGAACGAAGCATCAGCCCAGACGCCAGAATGAGCATCAACTCAGAATCCGAACTGAGCATCAACTCAGACCCCAGAATGAACATCAACTCAGACCCTGAACTGACCATCAACACACACCCCGAACTGAGCATCAACGCAGATCCCAGAATGACCATAAACTCAGACCCCAGACTGACCATCAACACAGACCCTGAACTGACCATCAACTCAGACATCAACCTGAGTATCAACTCAGACCACAGACTGACCATCAACTCAGACCATGAACTAAGCATCAACTCAGACGCCAGAATGAGCATCAACTCAGACCCCGAACTGACCATCAACTCAGACCCCAGACTGAGCATCAACTCAGACCTCATGATGACCATCAACTCAGACGCCAGAATGACAATCAACTCAGACCCCAGGATGACCATGAACTGAGTCCCCAGGATGACCATAAATTCTGACCCTAGACTGTCCATCAATCCAGACTCCTGACTGACCATCAACTGAGATCCCAGACTAACCAGCAATTCTGACCCTAGACTGATGATCGAATCGGAACCCAGGATGACCATCAACCCACACCCCAGGATGACCATCAACTCTGACCCTGGATTGACCATCAACACAGACCCCGAACTGAACATCAACTCAGACCCCAGACTGACCATCAACTCAGACCCCGAACTGACCATCAACTCAGACCCCGAACTGAACATCAACTCAGACACCGAACTGACCGTCAATTCAGAACCGAGACTGATCATCAACTCAGACCCTGAACTGACTGTCAATTCGGACCCCAACCTGACCATCAACACAGACCCCAGACTGACCATCAACTCAGACCCCGAAAAGACCATCAACAGACCCTAGCCTGAACATAAACTCAGACCCCAAACTGACCATCAATTCAAACCCCAGACTGAGCATCAACACAGACGCCAGACTGAGCATCAACTCAAACCCCAGACTGACCATCAACTCAGACCCCGAAAAGACCATCAACAGACCCTAGCCTGAACATAAACTCAGACCCCAAACTGAGCATCAAATCAGACCCCGGACTGAGCATCAACTCAGACCCCAGACTGAGCAGCAACTCAGACCCAGAATGAACATCAACTCAGACCCTGAACTGACCATCAACACACACCCCGAACTGAGCATCAACGCAGATCCCAGAATGACCATCAACTCAGACCCCAGACTGACCAGCAACACAGACCCTGAACTGACCATCGACTCAGACCCCAACCTGAGCATCAACTCAGACCGCAGACTGACCATCAACTCAGACCATGAACTAAGCATCAACTCAGACGCCAGAATGAGCATCAACTCAGACCCCGAACTGACCATCAACTCAGTCCCCAGACTGAGCATCAACTCAGACACCAGACTGAGCAGCAACACAGACCCCAGACTGAGCATCAACTCAGACCCCAGATTGACCATTAACTCAGACACCGAACTGACCATCAACTCAGACCCCAGACTGAGCATCAGCTCAGACCCCAGACTGAGCATCAACTCAGACCCCAGTCTGAGCATCAACTCAGAATCCGAACTGAGCATCAAATCAGACCCCAGACTGAGCATCAACTCAGACCGCAGACTGACCATCAACTCAGACCATGAACTAAGCATCAACTCAGATGCCAGAATGAGCATCAACTCAGACCCCGAACTGACCATCAACTCAGACCCCGAACTGACCATCAACTCAGACACCAGACTGAGCAGCAACACAGACCCCAGACTGAGCATCAACTCAGACCCCGAACTGACCATCAACTCAGACCCCGAACTGACCATCAACTCAGATGCCAGGATGACAATCAACTCAGACCCCAGGATGACCATGAACTGAGTCCCCAGGATGACCATAAATTCTGACCCTACACTGTCCATTATCCAGACTCCTGACTGACCATCAACTGAGATCCCAGACTGACCAGCAATTCTGACTCTAGACTGATGATCAAATCGGAACCCAGGATGACCATCAACCCACAGCCCAGGATGACTATCAACTCTGACCCTGGATTGACCATCAACACAGACCCTGAACTGACCATCAACATACACCCCGAACTGAGCATTAACTCAGACCCCAGACTGACCATCAACTCAGACCCCGAACTGAACATCAACTCAGACCCCGAATTGACGATCAACTGAGACCCCGAACGGACGATCAACTGACCCCAGAGTGACCATCAACTCAGACACCGAACTGACCGTCAATTCAGAACCGAGACTGACCATCAACTCAGACCCTGAACTGACTGTCAATTCGGACCCCAGCCTGACCATCAACACAGAGCCCAGATTGACCATCAACCCAGGCCCCGAAATGACCATCAACTCAGACGCCAGACTGAACATCAACTCAGACCGCGAAAAGCCCATCATCTCAGACCGCAGACTGACCATCAATTCAGACCCCAGAGTGAGCATCAACTCAGACCCCAGACTGAGCATGAACTCAGAACCCAGACTGACCATCAACTCAGACTCTGAACTGAGCATCCAGACCCCAGACTGAGCATCAACTCAGACCCCAGACTGAGCATCAACTCAGACCCCAGACTGAGCATCAAATCAGACCCCAGACTGAGCATGAACTCAGAACCCAGACTAAGCATCAAGTCAGACCCCGAACTGATCATCAATTCAGACCCCGAAATGACCATCAACAGACCCTAGGCTGAACATAAACTCAGACCCCAAACTGACGATCAATTCAGACCCCAGACTGAGCATCAACTCAGACCACAGACTGAGCATCAACTCAGACCCCAGACTGAGCATCAACTTAGACCCCAGATTGACCATCAACTCAGACACCGAACTGACCATCAACTCAGACCCCATACTGAGCAGCAACAGAGATCCCAGACTGAGCATCAGCTCAGACCCCAGACTGAGCAGCAACACAGACCCCAGACTGAGCATCAGCTCAGACCCCAGACTGAGCATCAACTCAGACCCCAGACTGAGCAGCAACACAGAACCCGAACAGACCATCAACTCAGACCCCGAACATACCAACAACTCCGACCCTGGACTGACCATCAATTCAAACCCCAGATTGAGCATCAACGCAGTACCAGACTGACCATCATCTCAGACCACGAAATGACCATCAACTCAGACCCCAAAGTGACCATCAATTCAGAACCCAGACTGAGCATCAACTGAGACCCCAGACTGACTATCAACTCAGAGCCCAGACTGACCATCAACCCAGGCCCCGAAATGACCATCAACTCAGACCCCAGACTGAACATCAACTCAGACCGCGAAAAGACCATCAACTCAGACCCCAGACTGAGCATCAACTCAGATCCCGAACAGACCATCAACTCAGACCTCAGACTGACCATCAATTCAGACCCCAGAGTGAGCATCAACTCAGACCACAGACTGAGCATCAACTCAGACCTAGAACTGACCATCAATTCAGACCCCAGAGTGAGCATCAACTCAGACCCCAGACTGAGCATCAACTCAGACCCCAGACTGGGCATGAACTCAGACCCCAGACTGAGCATCAACTCAGACCCCAGACTGAGCATGAACTCAGAACCCAGACTAAGCATCAAGTCAGACCCCGAACTGATCATCAATTCAGACCCCGAAATGACCATCAACAGACCCTAGGCTGAAAATAAACCCAGACCCCAGACTGAGCATCAACTCAGACCACAGACTGAGCATCAACTCAGACCTCGAACTGACCATCAACTCAGACCCCAGACTGAGCATCAACTCAGACCCCAGACTGAGCATGATCTCAGAACCCAGACTGACCATCAATTCAGACTCTGAACTGAGCATCAACTCAGTCCCCAGACTGAGCATCAACTCAGACCCCAGACTGAGCATGAACTCAGACCCCAGACAGAGCATGAACTCAGACCCCAGATTGAGCATCAACTCAGACCCCAGACTGAGCATCAACTCAGAACCCAGACTGAGCATCAACTCAGATCCCAGATTGACCATCAACTCAGACACCGAACTGACCATCAACTCAGACCCCAGACTGAGCAGCAACACAGATCCCGAACAGACCAACAACTCAGACCCCAGACTGAGCATCAACTCAGACCCCAGACTGAGCATCAACTCAGACCATGAACGAAGCATCAGCCCAGACGCCAGAATGAGCATCAACTCAGAATCCGAACTGAGCATCAACTCAGACCCCAGAATGAACATCAACTCAGACCCTGAACTGACCATCAACACACACCCCGAACTGAGCATCAACGCAGATCCCAGAATGACCATAAACTCAGACCCCAGACTGACCATCAACACAGACCTTGAACTGACCATCAACTCAGACATCAACCTGAGTATCAACTCAGACCACAGACTGACCATCAACTCAGACCATGAACTAAGCATCAACTCAGACGCCAGAATGAGCATCAACTCAGACCCCGAACTGACCATCAACTCAGACCCCAGACTGAGCATCAACTCAGACCTCATGATGACCATCAACTCAGACGCCAGAATGACAATCAACTCAGACCCCAGGATGACCATGAACTGAGTCCCCAGGATGACCATAAATTCTGACCCTAGACTGTCCATCAATCCAGACTCCTGACTGACCATCAACTGAGATCCCAGACTAACCAGCAATTCTGACCCTAGACTGATGATCGAATCGGAACCCAGGATGACCATCAACCCACACCCCAGGATGACCATCAACTCTGACCCTGGATTGACCATCAACACAGACCCTGAACTGACCATCAACATACACCCCGAACTGAGCATTAACTCAGACCCCAGACTGACCATCAACTCAGACCCCGAACTGACCATCAACTCAGACCCCGAACTGAACATCAACTCAGACCCCGAACTGACGATCAACTGAGACGCCAAACGCACGATCAACTGACCCCAGAGTGACCATCAACTCAGACACCGAACTGACCGTCAATTCAGAACCGAGACTGATCATCAACTCAGACCCTGAACTGACTGTCAATTCGGACCCCAACCTGACCATCAACACAGACCCCAGACTGACCATCAACTCAGACCCCGAAAAGACCATCAACAGACCCTAGCCTGAACATAAACTCAGACCCCAAACTGACCATCAATTCAAACCCCAGACTGAGCATCAACACAGACGCCAGACTGAGCATCAACTCAAACCCCAGACTGACCATCAACTCAGAATCCGAACTGAGCATCAAATCAGACCCCGGACTGAGCATCAACTCAGACCCCAGACTGAGCAGCAACTCAGACCCAGAATGAACATCAACTCAGACCCTGAACTGACCATCAACACACACCCCGAACTGAGCATCAACGCAGATCCCAGAATGACCATCAACTCAGACCCCAGACTGACCAGCAACACAGACCCTGAACTGACCATCGACTCAGACCCCAACCTGAGCATCAACTCAGACCGCAGACTGACCATCAACTCAGACCATGAACTAAGCATCAACTCAGACGCCAGAATGAGCATCAACTCAGACCCCGAACTGACCATCAACTCAGTCCCCAGACTGAGCATCAACTCAGACACCAGACTGAGCAGCAACACAGACCCCAGACAGAGCATGAACTCAGACCCCAGATTGACCATTAACTCAGACACCGAACTGACCATCAACTCAGACCCCAGACTGAGCATCAGCTCAGACCCCAGACTGAGCATCAACTCAGACACCAGTCTGAGCATCAACTCAGAATCCGAACTGAGCATCAAATCAGACCCCAGACTGAGCATCAACTCAGACCGCAGACTGACCATCAACTCAGACCATGAACTAAGCATCAACTCAGATGCCAGAATGAGCATCAACTCAGACCCCGAACTGACCATCAACTCAGACCCCGAACTGACCATCAACTCAGACACCAGACTGAGCAGCAACACAGACCCCAGACTGAGCATCAACTCAGACCCCGAACTGACCATCAACTCAGACCCCGAACTGACCATCAACTCAGATGCCAGGATGACAATCAACTCAGACCCCAGGATGACCATGAACTGAGTCCCCAGGATGACCATAAATTCTGACCCTACACTGTCCATTATCCAGACTCCTGACTGACCATCAACTGAGATCCCAGACTGACCAGCAATTCTGACTCTAGACCGATGATCAATTCGGAACCCAGGATGACCATCAACCCACACCCCAGGATGACTATCAACTCTGACCCTGGATTGACCATCAACACAGACCCTGAACTGACCATCAACATACACCCCGAACTGAGCATTAACTCAGACCCCAGACTGACCATCAACTCAGACCCCGAACTGAACATCAACTCAGACCCCGAACTGACGATCAACTGAGACCCCGAACGGACGATCAACTGACCCCAGAGTGACCATCAACTCAGACACCGAACTGACCGTCAATTCAGAACCGAGACTGACCATCAACTCAGACCCTGAACTGACTGTCAATTCGGACCCCAACCTGACCATCAACTCAGACCCCTGACTGACCATCAACTGAGACCCCAGACTGAACAAGTCAGACCCCGAACAGACCATCAACTCAGACCACAGACTGACCATCAATTCAGACCCCAGAGTGAGCATCAACTCAGACCACAGACTGAGCATCAACTCAGACACCGAACTGACCATCAACACAGACCCCAGACTGAGCAGCAACACAGACCCCAGCCTGAGCATCAGCTCAGACCCCAGACTGAGCATCAACTCAGACCCCAGACTGAGCATCAACTCAGAATCCGAACTGAGCATCAAATCAGACCCCAGACTGAGCATCAACTCAGACCCCAGAATGAACATCAACTCAGACCCTGAACTGACCATCAACACACACCCCGAACTGAGCATCAACGCAGATCCCAGAATGACCATCAACGCAGACCCCAGACTGACCATCAACACAGACCCTGAACTGACCATCAACTCAGACCCCAACCTGAGCATCAACTCAGACCACAGACTGACCATCAACTCAGACCATGAACTAAGCATCAACTCAGACGCCAGAATGAGCATCAACTCAGACACCAGACTGAGCAGCAACACAGACCCCAGACTGAGCATCAACTCAGACCTCGAACTGACCATCAACTCAGACCCCAGACTGAGCATCAACTCAGACCTCAGGATGACCATCAGCTCAGATGCCAGGATGACAATCAGCTCAGACCCCAGGATGACCATGAACTGAGTCCCCAGGATGACCATAAATTCTGACCCTTGACTGTCCATCAATCCAGACTCCTGACTGACCATCAACTGAGGTCCCAGACTGACCAGCAATTCTGACCCTAGACTGATGATCAAATCGGAACCCAGGATGACCATCAACCCACACTGCAGGATGACTATCAACTCTGACCCTGGATTGACCATCAACACAGACCCTGAACTGACCATCAACATACACCCCGAACTGAGCATTAACTCAGACCCCAGACTGACCATCAACTCAGACCCCGAACTGAACATCAACTCAGACCCCGAACTGACGATCAACTGAGACCCCGAACGGACGATCAACTGACCCCAGAGTGACCATCAACTCAGACACCGAACTGACCGTCAATTCAGAACCGAGACTGACCATCAACTCAGACCCTGAACTGACTGTCAATTCGGACCCCAACCTGACCATCAACTCAGACCCCTGACTGACCATCAACTGAGACCCCAGACTGAACAAGTCAGACCCCGAACAGACCATCAACTCAGACCCCAGACTGACCATCAATTCAGACCCCAGAGTGAGCATCAACTCAGACCACAGACTGAGCATCAACTCAGACACCGAACTGACCATCAACACAGACCCCAGACTGAGCAGCAACACAGACCCCAGCCTGAGCATCAGCTCAGACCCCAGACTGAGCATCAACTCAGACCCCAGACTGAGCATCAACTCAGAATCCGAACTGAGCATCAAATCAGACCCCAGACTGAGCATCAACTCAGACCCCAGAATGAACATCAACTCAGACCCTGAACTGACCATCAACACACACCCCGAACTGAGCATCAACGCAGATCCCAGAATGACCATCAACGCAGACCCCAGACTGACCATCAACACAGACCCTGAACTGACCATCAACTCAGACCCCAACCTGAGCATCAACTCAGACCACAGACTGACCATCAACTCAGACCATGAACTAAGCATCAACTCAGACGCCAGAATGAGCATCAACTCAGACACCAGACTGAGCAGCAACACAGACCCCAGACTGAGCATCAACTCAGACCTCGAACTGACCATCAACTCAGACCCCAGACTGAGCATCAACTCAGACCTCAGGATGACCATCAGCTCAGATGCCAGGATGACAATCAGCTCAGACCCCAGGATGACCATGAACTGAGTCCCCAGGATGACCATAAATTCTGACCCTAGACTGTCCATCAATCCAGACTCCTGACTGACCATCAACTGAGATCCCAGACTGACCAGCAATTCTGACCCTAGACTGATGATCGAATCGGAACCCAGGATGACCATCAACCCACACCCCAGGATGACCATCAACTCTGACCCTGGATTGACCATCAACACAGACCCTGAACTGACCATCAACATACACCCCGAACTGAGCATTAACTCAGACCCCAGACTGACCATCAACTCAGACCCCAACCTGAGCATCAACTCAGACCACAGACTGACCATCAACTCAGACCATGAACTAAGCATCAACTCAGACGCCAGAATGAGCATCAACTCAGACACCAGACTGAGCAGCAACACAGACCCCAGACTGAGCATCAACTCAGACCTCGAACTGACCATCAACTCAGACCCCAGACTGAGCATCAACTCAGACCTCAGGATGACCATCAGCTCAGATGCCAGGATGACAATCAGCTCAGACCCCAGGATGACCATGAACTGAGTCCCCAGGATGACCATAAATTCTGACCCTAGACTGTCCATCAATCCAGACTCCTGACTGACCATCAACTGAGATCCCAGACTGACCAGCAATTCTGACCCTAGACTGATGATCGAATCGGAACCCAGGATGACCATCAACCCACACCCCAGGATGACCATCAACTCTGACCCTGGATTGACCATCAACACAGACCCTGAACTGACCATCAACATACACCCCGAACTGAGCATTAACTCAGACCCCAGACTGACCATCAACTCAGACCCCGAACTGACCATCAACTCAGACCCCGAACTGAACATCAACTCAGACCCCGAACTGACGATCAACTGAGACGCCAAACGCACGATCAACTGACCCCAGACTGACCATCAACTCAGACACCGAACTGACCGTCAATTCAGAACCGAGACTGATCATCAACTCAGACCCTGAACTGACTGTCAATTCGGACCCCAACCTGACAATCAACACAGACCCCAGACTGACCATCAATTCAGACCCCTAAAAGACCATCAACAGACCCTAGGCTGAACATAAACTCAGACCCCAAACTGACCATCAATTCAAACCCCAGACTGAGCATCAACACAGACGCCAGACTGAGCATCAACTCAGACCCCAGACTGACCATCAACTCAGAATCCGAACTGAGCATCAAATCAGACCCCGGACTGAGCATCAACTCAGACCCCAGACTGAGCAGCAACTCAGACCCAGAATGAACATCAACTCAGACCCTGAACTGACCATCAACACACACCCCGAACTGAGCATCAACGCAGATCCCAGAATGACCATCAACTCAGACCCCAGACTGACCAGCAACACAGACCCTGAACTGACCATCGACTCAGACCCCAACCTGAGCATCAACTCAGACCGCAGACTGACCATCAACTCAGACCATGAACTAAGCATCAACTCAGACGCCAGAATGAGCATCAACTCAGACCCCGAACTGACCATCAACTCAGTCCCCAGACTGAGCATCAACTCAGACACCAGACTGAGCATGAACTCAGACCCCAGACAGAGCATGAACTCAGACCCCAGATTGAGCATCAACTCAGACCCCAGACTGAGCATCAACTCAGAACCCAGACTGAGCATCAACTCAGATCCCAGATTGACCATCAACTCAGACACCGAACTGACCATCAACTCAGACCCCAGACTGAGCAGCAACACAGATCCCGAACAGACCAACAACTCAGACCCCAGACTGAGCATCAACTCAGACCCCAGACTGAGCATCAACTCAGACCATGAACGAAGCATCAGCCCAGACGCCAGAATGAGCATCAACTCAGAATCCGAACTGAGCATCAACTCAGACCCCAGAATGAACATATACTCAGACCCTGAACTGACCATCAACACACACCCCAAACTGAGCATCAACGCAGATCCCTGAATGACCATAAACTCAGACCCCAGACTGACCATCAACACAGACCCTGAACTGACCATCAACTCAGACATCAACCTGAGTATCAACTCAGACCACAGACTGACCATCAACTCAGACCATGAACTAAGCATCAACTCAGACGCCAGAATGAGCATCAACTCAGACCCCGAACTGACCATCAACTCAGACCCCAGACTGAGCATCAACTCAGACCTCATGATGACCATCAACTCAGACGCCAGAATGACAATCAACTCAGACCCCAGGATGACCATGAACTGAGTCCCCAGGATGACCATAAATTCTGACCCTAGACTGTCCATCAATCCAGACTCCTGACTGACCATCAACTGAGATCCCAGACTAACCAGCAATTCTGACCCTAGACTGATGATCGAATCGGAACCCAGGATGACCATCAACCCACACCCCAGGATGACCATCAACTCTGACCCTGGATTGACCATCAACACAGACCCTGAACTGACCATCAACATACACCCCGAACTGAGCATTAACTCAGACCCCAGACTGACCATCAACTCAGACCCCGAACTGACCATCAACTCAGACCCCGAACTGAACATCAACTCAGACCCCGAACTGACGATCAACTGAGACGCCAAACGCACGATCAACTGACCCCAGAGTGACCATCAACTCAGACACCGAACTGACCGTCAATTCAGAACCGAGACTGATCATCAACTCAGACCCTGAACTGACTGTCAATTCGGACCCCAACCTGACCATCAACACAGACCCCAGACTGACCATCAACTCAGACCCCGAAAAGACCATCAACAGACCCTAGCCTGAACATAAACTCAGACCCCAAACTGACCATCAATTCAAACCCCAGACTGAGCATCAACACAGACGCCAGACTGAGCATCAACTCAAACCCCAGACTGACCATCAACTCAGAATCCGAACTGAGCATCAAATCAGACCCCGGACTGAGCATCAACTCAGACCCCAGACTGAGCATCAACTCAGACGCCAGAATGAGCATCAACTCAGACCCCGAACTGACCATCAACTCAGTCCCCAGACTGAGCATCAACTCAGACACCAGACTGAGCAGCAACACAGACCCCAGACTGAGCATCAACTCAGACCCCAGATTGACCATTAACTCAGACACCGAACTGACCATCAACTCAGACCCCAGACTGAGCATCAGCTCAGACCCCAGACTGAGCATCAACTCAGACCCCAGTCTGAGCATCAACTCAGAATCCGAACTGAGCATCAAATCAGACCCCAGACTGAGCATCAACTCAGACCGCAGACTGACCATCAACTCAGACCATGAACTAAGCATCAACTCAGATGCCAGAATGAGCATCAACTCAGACCCCGAACTGACCATCAACTCAGACCCCGAACTGACCATCAACTCAGACACCAGACTGAGCAGCAACACAGACCCCAGACTGAGCATCAACTCAGACCCCGAACTGACCATCAACTCAGACCCCGAACTGACCATCAACTCAGATGCCAGGATGACAATCAACTCAGACCCCGAACTGAACATCAACTCAGACCCCGAACTGACGATCAACTGAGACCCCGAACGGACGATCAACTGACCCCAGAGTGACCATCAACTCAGACACCGAACTGACCGTCAATTCAGAACCGAGACTGACCATCAACTCAGACCCTGAACTGACTGTCAATTCGGACCCCAACCTGACCATCAACTCAGACCCCTGACTGACCATCAACTGAGACCCCAGACTGAACAAGTCAGACCCCGAACAGACCATCAACTCAGACCCCAGACTGACCATCAATTCAGACCCCAGAGTGAGCATCAACTCAGACCACAGACTGAGCATCAACTCAGACACCGAACTGACCATCAACACAGACCCCAGACTGAGCAGCAACACAGACCCCAGCCTGAGCATCAGCTCAGACCCCAGACTGAGCATCAACTCAGACCCCAGACTGAGCATCAACTCAGAATCCGAACTGAGCATCAAATCAGACCCCAGACTGAGCATCAACTCAGACCCCAGAATGAACATCAACTCAGACCCTGAACTGACCATCAACACACACCCCGAACTGAGCATCAACGCAGATCCCAGAATGACCATCAACGCAGACCCCAGACTGACCATCAACACAGACCCTGAACTGACCATCAACTCAGACCCCAACCTGAGCATCAACTCAGACCACAGACTGACCATCAACTCAGACCATGAACTAAGCATCAACTCAGACGCCAGAATGAGCATCAACTCAGACACCAGACTGAGCAGCAACACAGACCCCAGACTGAGCATCAACTCAGACCTCGAACTGACCATCAACTCAGACCCCAGACTGAGCATCAACTCAGACCTCAGGATGACCATCAGCTCAGATGCCAGGATGACAATCAGCTCAGACCCCAGGATGACCATGAACTGAGTCCCCAGGATGACCATAAATTCTGACCCTTGACTGTCCATCAATCCAGACTCCTGACTGACCATCAACTGAGATCCCAGACTGACCAGCAATTCTGACCCTAGACTGATGATCAAATCGGAACCCAGGATGACCATCAACCCACACTGCAGGATGACTATCAACTCTGACCCTGGATTGACCATCAACACAGACCCTGAACTGACCATCAACATACACCCCGAACTGAGCATTAACTCAGACCCCAGACTGACCATCAACTCAGACCCCGAACTGAACATCAACTCAGACCCCGAACTGACGATCAACTGAGACCCCGAACGGACGATCAACTGACCCCAGAGTGACCATCAACTCAGACACCGAACTGACCGTCAATTCAGAACCGAGACTGACCATCAACTCAGACCCTGAACTGACTGTCAATTCGGACCCCAACCTGACCATCAACACAGACCCCAGACTGACCATCAACTCAGACCCCGAAAAGACCATCAACAGACCCTAGGCTGAACATAAACTCAGACCCCAAACTGACCATCAATTCAAACCCCAGACTGAGCATCAACACAGACGCCAGACTGAGCATCAACTCAGACCCCAGACTGAGCATCAACTCAGACCCAGAATGAACATCAACTCAGACCCTGAACTGACCATCAACACACACCCCGAACTGAGCATCAACGCAGATCCCAGAATGACCATCAACTCAGACCCCAGACTGACCAGCAACACAGACCCTGAACTGACCATCGACTCAGACCCCAACCTGAGCATCAACTCAGACCGCAGACTGACCATCAACTCAGACCATGAACTAAGCATCAACTCAGACGCCAGAATGAGCATCAACTCAGACCCCGAACTGACCATCAACTCAGTCCCCAGACTGAGCATCAACTCAGACACCAGACTGAGCAGCAACACAGACCCCAGACTGAGCATCAACTCAGACCCCAGATTGACCATTAACTCAGACACCGAACTGACCATCAACTCAGACCCCAGACTGAGCAGCAGCTCAGACCCCAGACTGAGCATCAACTCAGACCCCAGTCTGAGCATCAACTCAGAATCCGAACTGAGCATCAAATCAGACCCCAGACTGAGCATCAACTCAGACCACAGACTGACCATCAACTCAGACCATGAACTAAGCATCAACTCAGATGCCAGAATGAGCATCAACTCAGACCCCGAACTGACCATCAACTCAGACCCCGAACTGACCATCAACTCAGACACCAGACTGAGCAGCAACACAGACCCCAGACTGAGCATCAACTCAGACCCCGAACTGACCATCAACTCAGACCCCGAACTGACCATCAACTCAGATGCCAGGATGACAATCAAGTCAGACCCCAGGATGACCATGAACTGAGTCCCCAGGATGACCATAAATTCTGACCCTACACTGTCCATTATCCAGACTCCTGACTGACCATCAACTGAGATCCCAGACTGACCAGCAATTCTGACCCTAGACTGATGATCAAATCGGAACCCAGGATGACCATCAACCCACAGCCCAGGATGACTATCAACTCTGACCCTGGATTGACCATCAACACAGACCCTGAACTGACCATCAACATACACCCCGAACTGAGCATTAACTCAGACCCCAGACTGACCATCAACTCAGACCCCGAACTGAACATCAACTCAGACCCCGAACTGACGATCAACTGAGACCCCGAACGGACGATCAACTGACCCCAGAGTGACCATCAACTCAGACACCGAACTGACCGTCAATTCAGAACCGAGACTGACCATCAACTCAGACCCTGAACTGACTGTCAATTCGGACCCCAACCTGACCATCAACTCAGACCCCTGACTGACCATCAACTGATACCCCAGACTGAACATCAAGTCAGACCCCGAACAGACCATCAACTCAGACCCCAGACTGACCATCAATTCAGACCCCAGAGTGAGCATCAACTCAGACCACAGATTGAGCATCAACTCAGACACCGAACTGACCATCAACACAGACCCCAGACTGAGCAGCAACACAGACCCCAGCCTGAGCATCAGCTCAGACCCCAGACTGAGCATCAACTCAGACCCCAGACTGAGCATCAACTCAGAATCCGAACTGAGCATCAAATCAGACCCCAGACTGAGCATCAACTCAGACCCCAGAATGAACATCAACTCAGATCCTGAACTGACCATCAACACACACCCCGAACTGAGCATCAACGCAGATCCCAGAATGACCATCAACGCAGACCCCAGACTGACCATCAACACAGACCCTGAACTGACCATCAACTCAGACCCCAACCTGAGCATCAACTCAGACCACAGACTGACCATCAACTCAGACCATGAACTAAGCATCAACTCAGACGCCAGAATGAGCATCAACTCAGACACCAGACTGAGCAGCAACACAGACCCCAGACTGAGCATCAACTCAGACCTCGAACTGACCATCAACTCAGACCCCAGACTGAGCATCAACTCAGACCTCAGGATGACCATCAGCTCAGATGCCAGGATGACAATCAACTCAGACCCCATGATGACCATGAACTGAGTCCCCAGGATGACCATAAATTCTGACCCTTGACTGTCCATCAATCCAGACTCCTGACTGACCATCAACTGAGATCCCAGACTGACCAGCAATTCTGACCCTAGACTGATGATCGAATCGGAACCCAGGATGACCATCAACCCACACCCCAGGATGACCATCAACTCTGAACCTGGATTGACCATCAACACAGACCCTGAACTGACCATCAACATACACCCCGAACTGAGCATTAACTCAGACCCCAGACTGACCATCAACTCAGACCCCGAACTGAACATCAACTCAGACCCAGAACTGACGATCAACTGAGACCCCGAACGGACGATCAATTGACCCCAGAGTGACCATCAACTCAGACACCGAACTGACCGTCAATTCAGAACCGAGACTGACCATCAACTCAGACCCTGAACTGACTGTCAATTCGGACCCCAACCTGACCATCAACACAGACCCCAGACTGACCATCAACTCAGAACCCGAAAAGACCATCAACTCAGACACCGAACAGACCATCAACGCAGACCCCTGACTGACCATCAACTGAGACACCAAACTGAACATCAAGTCAGACCCCGAACAGACCATCAACTCAGACCCCAGACTGACCATCAACTCAGACCTCGAACTGACCATCAACTCAGACCCCAGAGTGAGCATCAACTCAGACCCCAGACTGAGCATGAACTCAGAACCCAGACTGAGCAACAACTCAGACCCCAGACTGAGCATCAACTCAGACCCCAGACTGAGCATCAACTCAGACCCCAGACTGAGCATGAACTCAGAACCCAGACTGAGCATCAAGTCAGACCCCGAACTGATCATCAATTCAGACCCCGAAATGACCATCAACAGACCCTAGGCTGAACATAAACTCAGACCCCAAACTGACCATCAATTCAGACCCCAGACAGAGCATCAACTCAGATCACAGACTGAGCATCAACGCAGACCCCAGACTGAGCATCAACTTAGACCCCAGATTGACCATCAACTCAGACAGCGAACTGACCATCAACTCAGACCCCAGACTGAGCAGCAACACAGATCCCGAACAGACCATCAACACAGACCCCAGACTGAGCATCAACTCAGACCCCAGACTGAGCATCAACTCAGACATGAACTAAGCATCAGCCCAGATGCCAGAATGAGCATCAACTCAGACCCCGAACTGACCATCAATTCAGACCCCAGACAGAGCAGCAACACAGACCCCAGAATGAGCATCAAGTCAGACCCGAACTGATCATCAATTCAGACCCCGAAATGACCATCAACAGACCCTAGGCTGAACATAAACTCAGACCCAAACTGACCATCAATTCAGACCCCAGAGTGAGCATCAACTCAGACCACAGACTGAGCATCAACTCAGACCCCAGTCTGAGCATCAATACAGACCCCAGATTGACCATTTACTCAGACACCGAACTGACCATCAACTCAGACCCCAGACTGAGCAGCAGCTCAGACCCCAGACTGAGCATCAACTCAGACCCCAGTCTGAGCATCAACTCAGAATCCGAACTGAGCATCAAATCAGACCCCAGACTGAGCATCAACTCAGACCGCAGACTGACCATCAACTCAGACCATGAACTAAGCATCAACTCAGATGCCAGAATGAGCATCAACTCAGACCCCGAACTGACCATCAACTCAGACCCCGAACTGACCATCAACTCAGACACCAGACTGAGCAGCAACACAGACCCCAGACTGAGCATCAACTCAGACCCCGAACTGACCATCAACTCAGACCCCGAACTGACCATCAACTCAGATGCCAGGATGACAATCAACTCAGACCCCAGGATGACCATGAACTGAGTCCCCAGGATGACCATAAATTCTGACCCTACACTGTCCATTATCCAGACTCCTGACTGACCATCAACTGAGATCCCAGACTGACCAGCAATTCTGACCCTAGACTGATGATCAAATCGGAACCCAGGATGACCATCAACCCACACCCCAGGATGACTATCAACTCTGACCCTGGATTGACCATCAACACAGACCCTGAACTGACCATCAACATACACCCCGAACTGAGCATTAACTCAGACCCCAGACTGACCATCAACTCAGACCCCGAACTGAACATCAACTCAGACCCCGAACTGACGATCAACTGAGACCCCGAACGGACGATCAACTGACCCCAGAGTGACCATCAACTCAGACACCGAACTGACCGTCAATTCAGAACCGAGACTGACCATCAACTCAGACCCTGAACTGACTGTCAATTCGGACCCCAACCTGACCATCAACTCAGACCCCTGACTGACCATCAACTGAGACCCCAGACTGAACATCAAGTCAGACCCCGAACAGACCATCAACTCAGACCCCAGACTGACCATCAATTCAGACCCCAGAGTGAGCATCAACTCAGACCACAGACTGAGCATCAACTCAGACACCGAACTGACCATCAACACAGACCCCAGACTGAGCAGCAACACAGACCCCAGCCTGAGCATCAGCTCAGACCCCAGACTGAGCATCAACTCAGACCCCAGACTGAGCATCAACTCAGAATCCGAACTGAGCATCAAATCAGACCCCAGACTGAGCATCAACTCAGACCCCAGAATGAACATCAACTCAGACCCTGAACTGACCATCAACACACACCCCGAACTGAGCATCAACGCAGATCCCAGAATGACCATCAACGCAGACCCCAGACTGACCATCAACACAGACCCTGAACTGACCATCAACTCAGACCCCAACCTGAGCATCAACTCAGACCACAGACTGACCATCAACTCAGACCATGAACTAAGCATCAACTCAGACGCCAGAATGAGCATCAACTCAGACACCAGACTGAGCAGCAACACAGACCCCAGACTGAGCATCAACTCAGACCTCGAACTCACCATCAACTCAGACCCCAGACTGAGCATCAACTCAGACCTCAGGATGACCATCAGCTCAGACCCCGAACTGACCATCAACTCAGACACCAGACTGAGCATCAACTCAGACCCCAAACTGAGCAGCAACACAGACCCCAGACTGAGCATCAGCTCAGACCACAGACTGAGCATCAACTCAGACCCCAGTCTGAGCATCAACTCAGAATCCGAACTGAGCATCAAATCAGACCCCAGACTGAGCATCAACTCAGACACCAGACTGAGCAGCAACTCAGACCGCAGACTGAGCAGCAACTCAGACCCCAGACTGAGCAGCAACTCAGACCCCAGAATGAACATCAACTCAGACCCTGAACTGACCATCAACACACACCCCGAACTGAGCATCAACTCAGACACCAGACTGAGCATCAACACAGACCCCAGATTGACCATTAACTCAGAGACCGAACTGACCATCAACTCAGACCCCAGACTGAGCAGCAACACAGACCCCAGACTGAGCATCAGCTCAGACACCAGACTGAGCATCAACTCAGACCCCAGTCTGAGCATCAACTCAGAGACCGAACTGACCATCAACTCAGACCCCAGACTGAGCATCAACACAGACCCCAGACTGAGCATCAACAGACCCCAGTCTGAGCATCTACACAGACCCTGAACTGACCATCAACACACACCCCGAACTGAGCATCAACGCAGATCCCAGAATGACCATCAACTCAGACCCCAGACTGACCATCAACACAGACCCTGAACTGACCATCAACTCAGACCCCAACCTGAGCATCAACTCAGACCGCAGACTGCCCATCAACTCAGACCATGAACTAAGCATCAACTCAGATGCCAGAATGAGCATCAACTCAGACCCCGAACTGACCATCAACTCAGACCCCAGACTGAGCATCAACTCAGACACCAGACTGAGCAGGAACTCAGAACACAGACTGACCATCAACTCAGACCCCGAACTGACCATCAACTCAGACACCAGACTGAGCAGCAACACAGACCCCAGACTGAGCATCAACTCAGACCCCGAACTGACCATCAACTCAGACCCCGAACTGACCATCAACTCAGCTGCCAGGATGACAATCAACTCAGACCCCAGGATGACCATGAACTGAGTCCCCAGGATGACCATAAATTCTGACCCTAGACTGTCCATCAATCCAGACTCCTGACTGAACATCAACTGAGATCCCAGACTGACCAGCAATTCTGACCCTAGACTGATGATCAAATCGGAACCCAGGATGACTATCAACCCACAGCCCAGGATGACTATCAACTCTGACCCTGGATTGACCATCAACACAGACCCTGAACTGACCATCAACATACACCCCGAACTGAGCATTAACTCAGACCCCAGACTGACCATCAACTCAGACCCCGAACTGAACATCAACTCAGACCCCGAACTGACGATCAACTGAGACCCCGAACGGACGATCAACTGACCCCAGAGTGACCATCAACTCAGACACCGAACTGACCGTCAATTCAGAACCGAGACTGACCATCAACTCAGACCCTGAACTGACTGTCAATTCGGACCCCAACCTGACCATCAACTCAGACCCCTGACTGACCATCAACTGAGACCCCAGACTGAACATCAAGTCAGACCCCGAACAGACCATCAACTCAGACCCCAGACTGACCATCAATTCAGACCCCAGAGTGAGCATCAACTCAGACCACAGACTGAGCATCAACTCAGACACCGAACTGACCGTCAATTCAGAACCGAGACTGACCATCAACTCAGACCCTGAACTGACTGTCAATTCGGACCCCAACCTGACCATCAACACAGACCCCAGACTGACCATCAACTCAGATCCCGAAAAGACCATCAACTCAGACACCGAACAGACAATCAACGCAGACCCCTGACTGACCATCAACACAGACCCCAGACTGACCGTCAACTCAGATCCCAAAAAGACCATCAACTCAGACACCGAACAGACCATCAATTCAGACCCCAGAGTGAGCATCAACTCAGACCACAGACTGAGCATCAACTCAGACCTCGAACTGACCATCAACTCAGACCCCAGAGTGAGCATCAACTCAGACCCCAGACTGAGCATGAACTCAGAACCCAGACTGACCATCAACTCAGACTCTGAACTGAGCAACCAGACCCCAGACTGAGCATCAACTCAGACCCCAGACTGAGCATGAACTCAGACCCCAAACTGACCATCAATTCAGACCCCAGACTGAGCATCAACTCAGACCCCAGACTGAGCATCAACTCAGACCCCAGACTGAGCATCAACTCAGAACCCAGACTGAGCATCAAGTCAGACCCCAGACTGAGCATCAACTCAGAACCCAGACTGAGCATCAAGTCAGACCCCGAACTGATCATAAATTCAGACCCCGAAATGACCATGAACAGACCATAGGCTGAACATGAACTCAGATCCCAAACTGACCATCAATTCAGACCCCGAACATACCAACAACTCAGACCCCGAACATACCAACAACTCCGACCCTGGACTGACCATCAATTCAAACCCCAGATTGAGCATCAACGCAGTACCAGACTGACCATCATCTCACGCCCCGAAATGACCATCAACAGACCGCAGGCTGAACATCAACTCAGACACCAGACTGACCATCAACACCGACCCCAGACTGAACATCAACTCAGACCCCGAACTGAGCATCAACTCAGACTCTGAACTGACCATCAATACAAACCCCGAACTGACCATCAAAACAGACGCCAGTCTGAGCATCAACTCAGACCCCAGACTGACCATCAACTCAGAATCCGAACTGAGCATCAAATCAGACCCCAGACTGAGCATCAACTCAGACCCCAGACTGAGCAGCAACTCAGACCCCCGAATGAACATCAACTCAGACCCTGAACTGACCATCAACACACACCCCGAACTGAGTATCAACGCAGATCCCAGAATGACCATCAACTCAGACCCCAGACTGACCATCAACACAGACCCTGAACTAAGCATCAACTCAGACGCCAGAATGAGCATCAACTCAGACCCCGAACTGACCATCAACTCAGACCCCAGACTGAGCATCAACTCAGACACCAGACTGAGCAGGAACTCAGAACACAGACTGACCATCAACTCAGACCCCGAACTGACCATCAACTCAGACACCATACTGAGCAGCAACACAGACCCCAGACTGAGCATCAACTCAGACCCCGAACTGACCATCAACTCAGACCCCGAACTGACCATCAACTCAGACCCCAGACTGAGCATCAACTCAGACCTCAAGATGACCATCAGCTCAGACGCCAGGATGACAATCCACAGACCCCAGGATGACCATGAACTGAGTCCCCAGGATGACCATAAATTCTGACCCTAGACTGCCCATTAATCCAGACTCCTGACTGACCATCAACTGAGATCACAGACTGACCAGCAATTCTGACCCTAGACTGATGATCAAATCGGAACCCAGGATGACCATCAACCCACACCCCAGGATGACTATCAACTCTGACCCTGGATTGACCATCAACTCTGACCCTGGATTGACCATCAACACACACCCCGAACTGAGCATTAACTCAGACCCCAGACTGAGCATCAACTCAGACCCCAGACTGAGCATGAACTCAGAACCCAGACTGAGCATCAAGTCAGACCCCGAACTGATCATCAATTCAGACCCTGAAATGACCATCAACAGACCCTCGGCTGATCATAAACTCAGACCCCAAACTGACCATCAATTCAGACCCCAGACAGAGCATCAACTCAGACCCCAGACTGAGCAGCAACTCAGACCCCAGACTGAGCAGCAACACCGACCCCAGACTGAGCAGCAACACAGGCCCCAGACTGAGCATCAGCTCAGACCCCAGACTGAACATCAACTCAGACCCCGAACAGACCATCAACTCAGACCCCGAACATACCAACAACTCCGACCCTGGACTGACCATCAATTCAAACCCCAGATTGAGCATCAACGCGGTACCAGACTGACCATCATCTCAGACCCCGAAATGACCATCAACTCAGACCCCAAAGTGACCATCAATTCAGAACCCAGACTGAGCATCAACTGAGTCCCCAGACTGACCATCAACTCAGACCCCGAAATGACCATCAACAGACCGCAGGCTGAACATCAACTCAGACCCCAGACTGACCATCAACTCGGACCCCGAACTGAGCATCAACTCAGACTCTGAACTGACCATCAACACAAACCCCGAACTGACCATCAACACAGACGCCAGACTGAGCATCAACTCAGACCCCAGACTGACCATCAACACAGACCCCAGACTGAACATCAACTCAGACCCCAGACTGAGCATCAACTCAGACCCCAGATTGACCATCAATTCAGACCCCGAAATGACCATCAACAGACCGCAGGCTGAACATAAACTCAGACCCCAAACTGACCATCAATTCAGACCCCAGACTGAGCATCAACTCAGACCACAGACAGAGCATCAACTCAGACCCCAGATTTACCATCAACTCAGACACCAAACTGACCATCAACTCAGACCCCAGACTGAGCAGCAACACAGACACCAGACTTAGCAGGAACTCAGAACACAGGCTGACCATCAACTCAGACCCCGAACTGACCATCAAATCAGACCCCAGACAGAACATCAACTCAGAACCCAGACTGAGCATCAACTCGGACCCCAGACTGAACATCAACTCAGACCCGAGACTGACCATCAACTCAAACCCTGAACTGACTGTCAATTCGGACCCCAGCCTGACCATCAACGCAGAGCCCAGACTGACCATCAACCCAGGCCCCGAAATGACCATCAACTCAGACCCCAGACTGAACATCAACACAGACCGCAAAAAGACCATCAACTCAGATCCCAGACTGAGCATCAACTCAGATCCCAAACAGACCATCAACTCAGACCCCAGACTGACCATCAATTCAGACCCCAGAGTGAGCATCAACTCAGACCACAGACTGAGCATCAACTCAGACCTCGAACTGACCATCAACTCAGACCCCAGACTGAGCATCAACGCAGACCCCAGACTGAGCATCAACTCAGAACCCAGACTGACCATCAACTCTGACCCCAGACTGAGCATCAACTCAGAACCCAGACTGAGCATCAACTCAGACCCCAGACTGAGCATCAACTCAGACCCCAGACTGACCATTAACTCAGACCCCAGATTGACCATCAACTCAGACACCGAACTGACCATCAACTCAGACCCCAGACTGAGCAGCAACACAGATCCCGAACAGACCATCAACTCAGACCCCAGACTGACCATCAATTCAGACCCCAGAGTGAGCATCAACTCAGACCCCAGACTGAGCATGAACTCAGAACCCAGACTGAGCATCAACTCAGACTCTGAACTGACCATCAATACAAACCCCGAACTGACCATCAAAACAGACGCCAGACTGAGCATCAACTCAGACCCCAGACTGACCATCAACTCAGAATCCGAACTGAGCATCAAATCAGACCCCAGACTGAGCATCAACTCAGACCCCAGACTGAGCAGCAACTCAGACCCCCGAATGAACATCAACTCAGACCCTGAACTGACCATCAACACACACCCCGAACTGAGTATCAACGCAGATCCCAGAATGACCATCAACTCAGACCCCAGACTGACCATCAACACAGACCCTGAACTAAGCATCAACTCAGACGCCAGAATGAGCATCAACTCAGACCCCGAACTGACCATCAACTCAGACCCCAGACTGAGCATCAACTCAGACACCAGACTGAGCAGGAACTCAGAACACAGACTGACCATCAACTCAGACCCCGAACTGACCATCAACTCAGACACCATACTGAGCAGACACACAGACCCCAGACTGAGCATCAACTCAGACCCCGAACTGACCATCAACTCAGACCCCGAACTGACCATCAACTCAGACCCCGAACTGAGCATCAACTCAGACCTCAAGATGACCATCAGCTCAGACGCCAGGATGACAATCCACAGACCCCAGGATGACCATAAATTCTGACCCTAGACTGCCCATTAATCCAGACTCCTGACTGACCATCAACTGAGATCACAGACTGACCAGCAATTCTGACCCTAGACTGATGATCAAATCGGAACCCAGGATGACCATCAACCCACACCCCAGGATGACTATCAACTCTGACCCTGGATTGACCATCAACACAGACCCTGAACTGACCATCAACATACACCCCGAACTGAGCATTAACTCAGACCCCAGACTGAGCATCAACTCAGACCCCAGACTGAGCATGAACTCAGAACCCAGACTGAGCATCAAGTCAGACCCCGAACTGATCATCAATTCAGACCCTGAAATGACCATCAACAGACCCTCGGCTGATCATAAACTCAGACCCCAAACTGACCATCAATTCAGACCCCAGACTGAGCATCAACTCAGACCCCAGACTGAGCAGCAACTCAGACCCCAGACTGAGCAGCAACACCGACCCCAGACTGAGCAGCAACACAGACCCCAGACTGAGCATCAGCTCAGACCCCAGACTGAACATCAACTCAGACCCTGAACAGACCATCAACTCAGACCCCGAACATACCAACAACTCCGACCCTGGACTGACCATCAATTCAAACCCCAGATTGAGCATCAACGCGGTACCAGACTGACCATCATCTCAGACCCCGAAATGACCATCAACTCAGACCCCAAAGTGACCATCAATTCAGAACCCAGACTGAGCATCAACTGAGTCCCCAGACTGACCATCAACTCAGACCCCGAAATGACCATCAACAGACTGCAGGCTGAACATCAACTCAGACCCCAGACTGACCATCAACACAGACCCCAGACTGAACATCAACTCGGACCCCGAACTGAGCATCAACTCAGACTCTGAACTGACCATCAACACAAACCCCGAACTGACCATCAACACAGACGCCAGACTGAGCATCAACTCAGACCCCAGACTGTCCATCAACACAGACCCCAGACTGAACATCAACTCAGACCCCAGACTGAGCATCAACTCAGACCCCAGATTGACCATCAATTCAGACCCCGAAATGACCATCAACAGACCGCAGGCTGAACATAAACTCAGACCCCAAACTGACCATCAATTCAGACCCCAGACTGAGCATCAACTCAGACCACAGACAGAGCATCAACTCAGACCCCAGATTTACCATCAACTCAGACACCAAACTGACCATCAACTCAGACCCCAGACTGAGCAGCAACACAGACACCAGACTGAGCAGGAACTCAGAACACAGGCTGACCATCAACTCAGACCCCGAACTGACCATCAAATCAGACCCCAGACAGAACATCAACTCAGAACCCAGACTGAGCATCAACTCGGACCCCAGACTGAACATCAACTCAGACCCGAGACTGACCATCAACTCAAACCCTGAACTGACTGTCAATTCGGACCCCAGCCTGACCATCAATGCAGAGCCCAGACTGACCATCAACCCAGGCCCCGAAATGACCATCAACTCAGACCCCAGACTGAACATCAACACAGACCGCAAAAAGACCATCAACTCAGATCCCAGACTGAGCATCAACTCAGATCCCGAACAGACCATCAACTCAGACCCCAGACTGACCATCAATTCAGACCCCAGAGTGAGCATCAACTCAGACCACAGACTGAGCATCAACTCAGACCTCGAACTGACCATCAACTCAGACCCCAGACTGAGCATCAACTCAGACCCCAGACTGAGCATGAACTCAGAACCCAGACTGACCATCAACTCAGATTCTGAACTGAGCATCAACTCAGACCACAGACTGAGCATCAACTCAGACCCCAGACTGAGTATGAACTCAGACCCCAGACTGAGCATCAACTCAGAACCCAGACTGAGCGTCAAGTCAGACTCCGAACTGATCATCAATTCAGACCCCGATATGACCATCAACAGACCCTAGGCTGAACATAAACTCAGACCCCAAACTGACGATCAATTCAGACCCCAGACTGAGCATCAACTCAGACCACAGACTGAGCATCAACTCAGACCCCAGACTGACCATTAACTCAGACCCCAGATTGACCATCAACTCAGACACCGAACTGACCATCAACTCAGACCCCAGACTGAGCAGCAACACAGATCCCGAACAGACCATCAACTCAGACCCCAGACTGACCATCAATTCAGACCCCAGAGTGAGCATCAACTCAGACCCCAGACTGAGCATGAACTCAGAACCCAGACTGACCATCAACTCAGACTCTGAACTGAGCATCCAGACCCCAGACTGAGTATCTACTCAGACCGCAGACTGAGCATGAACTCAGACCCCAGACTGAGCATGAACTCAGACCCCAGTCTGAGCATCAACTCAGATCCCGAACAGACATCAACTCAGACCCCAGACTGACCATCAACTCAGACCCCAGACTGAGCATCAACTCAGACCCCAGATTGACCATCAATTCAGACCCCGAAATGACCATCAACAGACCGCAGGCTGAACATAAACTCAGACCCCAAACTGACCATCAATTCAGACCCCAGACTGAGCATCAACTCAGAACCCAGACTGACCATCAACTCAGACTCTGAACTGAGCATCAATACAAACCCCGAACTGACCATCAACACAGACACCAGACTGAGCATCAACTCAGACCCCAGACTGACCATCAACTCAGAATCCGAACTGAGCATCAAATCAGACCCCAGACTGAGCATCAACTCAGACCCCAGACTGAGCAGCAACTCAGACCCCGGAATGAACATCAACTCAGACCCTGAACTGACCATCAACACACAACCCGAACTGAGTATCAGCTCAGACCCCAGACTGAACATCAACTCAGACCCCGAACAGACCATCAACTCAGACCCCGAACATACCAACAACTCCGACCCTGGACTGACCATCAATTCAAACCTCAGATTGAGCATCAACGCGGTACCAGACTGACCATCATCTCAGACCCCGAAATGACCATCAACTCAGACCCCAAAGTGACCATCAATTCAGAACCCAGACTGAGCATCAACTGAGACCCCAGACTGACCATCAACTCAGACTCCGAAATGACCATCAACAGACCGCAGGCTGAACATCAACTCAGACCCCAGACTGACCATCAACACAGACCCCAGACTGAACATCAACTCGGACCCCGAACTGAGCATCAACTCAGACTCTGATCTGACCATCAACACAAACCCCGAACTGACCATCGACACAGACGCCAGACTGAGCATCAACTCAGACCCCAGACTGACCATCAACACAGACCCCAGACTGAACATCAACTCAGACCCCAGACTGAGCATCAACTCAGACCCCAGATTGACCATCAATTCAGACCCCGAAATGACCATCAACAGACCGCAGGCTGAACATAAACTCAGACCCCAAACTGACCATCAATTCAGACCCCAGACTGAGCATCAACTCAGACCACAGACAGAGCATCAACTCAGACCCCAGATTTACCATCAACTCAGACACCAAACTGACCATCAACTCAGACCCCAGACTGAGCAGCAACACAGACACCAGACTGAGCAGGAACTCAGAACACAGACTGACCATCAACTCAGACCCCGAACTGACCATCAACTCAGACCCCAGACAGAACATCAACTCAGAACCCAGACTGAGCATCAACTCGGACCCCAGACTGAACATCAACTCAGACGCGAGACTGACCATCAACTCAAACCCTGAACTGACTGTCAATTCGGACCCCAGCCTGACCATCAACGCAGAGCCCAGACTGACCATCAACCCAGGCCCCGAAATGACCATCAACTCAGACCCCAGACTGAACATCAACTCAGACCGCGAAAAGACCATCAACTCAGATCCCAGACTGAGCATCAACTCAGATCCCGAACAGACCATCAACTCAGACCCCAGACTGACCATCAATTCAGACCCCGAAATGACCATCAACAGACCCTAGGCTGAACATAAACTCAGACCCCAAACTGACGATCAATTCAGACCCCAGACTGAGCATCAACTCAGACCCCAGACTGAGCATGAACTCAGACCCCAGATTGACCATCAACTCAGACACCGAACTGACCATCAACTCAGACCCCAGACTGAGCAGCAACACAGATCCCGAACAGACCATCAACTCAGACCCCAGACTGACCATCAATTCAGACCCCAGAGTGAGCATCAACTCAGACCCCAGACTGAGCATGAACTCAGAACCCAGACTGACCATCAACTCAGACTCTGAACTGAGCATCCAGACCCCAGACTGAGTATCTACTCAGACCGCAGACTGAGCATGAACTCAGACCCCAGACTGAGCATGAACTCAGACCCGAGTCTGAGCATCAACTCAGATCCCGAACAGACCATCAACTCAGACCCCAGACTGACCATCAACTCAGACCCCAGACTGAGCATCAACTCAGACCCCAGACTGACCATCAACCCAGGCCCCGAAATGACCATCAACTCAGACCCCAGACTGAACATCAACTCAGACCGCGAAAAGACCATCAACTCAGATCCCAGACTGAGCATCAACTCAGATCCCGAACAGACCATCAACTCAGACCCCAGACTGACCATCAATTCAGACCCCAGAGTGAGCATCAACTCAGACCACAGACTGAGCATCAACTCAGACCTCGAACTGACCATCAACTCAGACCCCAGACTGAGCATCAACTCAGACCCCAGACTGAGCATGAACTCAGAACCCAGACTGACCATCAACTCAGATTCTGAACTGAGCATCAACTCAGACCACAGACTGAGCATCAACTCAGACACCAGACTGAGTATGAACTCAGACCCCAGACTGAGCATCAACTCAGACCCCAGACTGAGCATCAACTCAGAACCCAGACTGAGCATCAAGTCAGACCCCGAACTGATCATCAATTCAGATCCAGAAATGACCATCAACAGACCCTAGGCTGAACATAAACTCAGACCCCAAACTGACCATCAATTCAGACCCCAGACTGAGCATCAACTCAGACCACAGACTGAGCATCAACTCAGACCCCAGACTGACCATTAACTCAGACCCCAGATTGACCATCAAATCAGACACCGAACTGACCATCAACTCAGACCCCAGACTGAGCAGCAACACAGATCCCGAACAGACCATCAACTCAGACCCCAGACTGACCATCAATTCAGACCCCAGAGTGAGCATCAACTCAGACACCAGACTGAGCATGAACTCAGAACCCAGACTGACCATCAACTCAGACTCTGAACTGAGCATCCAGACCCCAGACTGTGTATCTACTCAGACCACAGACTGAGCATGAACTCAGACCCCAGACTGAGCATGAACTCAGACCCCAGTCTGAGCATCAACTCAGATCCCGAACAGACCATCAACTCAGACCCCAGCTGACCATCAACTCAGACCCCAGACTGAGCATCAACTCAGACCCCAGATTGACCATCAATTCAGACCCCGAAATGACCATCAACAGACCGCAGGCTGAACATAAACTCAGACCCCAAACTGACCATCAATTCAGACCCCAGACTGAGCATCAACTCAGACCACAGACAGAGCATCAACTCAGAACCCAGACTGACCATCAACTCAGACACCGAACTGACCATCAACTCAGACCCCAGACTGACCATCAATTCAGACCCCAGAGTGAGCATCAACTCAGACCCCAGACTGAGCATGAACTCAGAACCCAGACTGACCATCAACTCAGACTCTGAACTGAGCATCCAGATCCCAGACTGAGCATCAACTCAGACCGCAGACTGAGCAGGAACTCAGAACAGACTGACCATCAACTCAGACCCCAAACTGACCATCAGCTCAGACCCCAGACTGAGCAGCAACACAGACCCCAGACTGAGCATCAACTCAGACCCTGAACTGACCATCAACCCAGACCCCAGACTGTACATCAACTCACACCCCAGACTGAGCATCAAATCAGACCCCGAACTCACCATCAACTCAGACCCCAGACTGAGCATCAGCTCTGACCCCAGACTGAGCTGCAACACAGACCCTGAACTGAGCATCAACTCAGACTCCAGAATGAGCATCAACTCAGACCCCGAACTGACCATCAACTCAGACCCCAGACTGAGCACCAACTCAAAAACCCAGACTGACGATCAACTAAGACCCCGAACTGACCATCAACTCAGACCCCAGACTGAGCATCAAGTCAGACTCCGAACTGACCATCAACTCAGAGCCTGAAATGACCATCAACAGACCCTAGGCTGAACATAAACTCAGACCCCAATCTGGCCATCAATTCAGACCCCAGACGGAGCAGCAACTCAGACCCTCAACTGAGCATCAACTCAGACCCCAGACTGAACATCAACTCAGAACCCGAACTGACCATCAATTCTGTCCACAGATTGAACAACTCAGACCCCGAACTGACCATCAATTCAGACCCAAGAGTAACCATTAACTCAGACCCCAGACTGAGCAGCAACACACACCCCAGATTGAGCTTCAACTCAGACTCCGAACTGACCATCAATTCAGACCCCAGACTGAGCATCAACTCAGACCCCAGACTGAGCTTCAACTCAGACTCCGAACTGACCATCAATTCAGACCCCAGACTGTGCATCAACTCAGACCCCAGACTGAGCATCAACTCAGAACCCAGACTGAGCATCAAGTCAGACCCCGAACTGATCATCAATTCAGATCCCGAAATGACCATCAACAGACCCTAGGCTGAACATAAACTCAGACCCCAAACTGACCATCAATTCAGACCCCAGACTGAGCATCAACTCAGACCACAGACTGAGCATCAACTCAGACCCCAGACTGACCATTAACTCAGACCCCAGATTGACCATCAACTCAGACACCGAACTGACCATCAACTCAGACCCCAGACTGAGCAGCAACACAGATCCCGAAGAGACCATCAACTCAGACCCCAGACTGACCATCAATTCAGACCCCAGAGTGAGCATCAACTCAGACCCCAGACTGAGCATGAACTCAGAACCCAGACTGACCATCAACTCAGACTCTGAACTGAGCATCCAGAACCCAGACTGAGTATCTACTCAGACCACAGACTGAGCATGAACTCAGACCCCAGACTGAGCATGAACAGACCCCAGTCTGAGCATCAACTCAGATCCCGAACAGACCATCAACTCAGACCCCAGACTGACCATCAACTCAGACCCCAGACTGAGCATCAACTCAGACTCCAGATTGACCATCAATTCAGACCCCGAAATGATCATCAACAGACCGCAGGCTGAACATAAACTCAGACCCCAAACTGACCATCAATTCAGACCCCAGACTGAGCATCAACTCAGACCACAGACAGAGCATCAACTCAGAACCCAGACTGACCATCAACTCAGACACCGAACTGACCATCAACTCAGACCCCAGACTGACCATCAATTCAGACCCCAGAGTGAGCATCAACTCAGACCCCAGACTGAGCATGAACTCAGAACCCAGACTGACCATCAACTCAGACTCTGAACTGAGCATCCAGATCCTAGACTGAGCATCAACTCAGACCGCAGACTGAGCAGGAACTCAGAACACAGACTGACCATCAACTCAGACCCCAAACTGACCATCAGCTCAGACCCCAGACTGAGCAGCAACACAGACCCCAGACTGAGCATCAACTCAGACCCTGAACTGACCATCAACCCAGACCCCAGACTGTACATCAACTCACACCCCAGACTGAGCATCAACTCAGACCCCGAACTCACCATCAACTCAGACCCCAGACTGAGCATCAACTCTGACCCCAGACTGAGCTGCAACACAGACCCTGAACTGAGCATCAACTCAGACTCCAGAATGAGCATCAACTCAGACCCCGAACTGACCATCAACTCAGACCCCAGACTGAGCACCAACTCAAAAACCCAGACTGACGATCAACTAAGACCCCGAACGGACCATCAACTCAGACCCCAGACTGAGCATCAAGTCAGATTCCGAACTGACCATCAACTCAGAGCCTGAAATGACCATCAACAGACCCTAGGCTGAACATAAACTCAGACCCCAAACTGACCATCAATTCAGACCCCAGACTGAGCAGCAACTCAGACCCTCAACTGAGCATCAACTCAGACCCCAGACTGAACATCAACTCAGAACCCGAACTGACCATCAATTCTGCCCACAGATTGAACAAGTCAGACCCCGAACTGACCATCAATTCAGACCCAAGAGTAACCATTAACTCAGACCCCAGACTGAGCAGCAACACACACCCCAGATTGAGCTTCAACTCAGACTCCGAACTGACCATCAATTCAGACCCCAGACTGAGCATCAACTCAGACCCCAGACTGAGCTTCAACTCAGACTCCGAACTGACCATCAATTCAGACCCCAGACTGTGCATCAACTCAGACCCCAGACTGAGCAGCAACACAGACCCTGAACTGAGCATCAACTCAGACTCCAGAATGAGCATCAACTCAGACCCCGAACTGACAATCAACTCAGATCCCAGATTGACCATCAATTCAGACCCCGAAATGACCATCAAAAGACCCGAGGCTGAACATAAACTCAGACCCCAAACTGACCATCAATTCAGACCCCAGACTGAGCATCAACTCAGACCACAGACTGAGCATCAACTCAGACCCCAGACTGACCATTAACTCAGACCCCAGATTGACCATCAACTCAGACACCGAACTGACCATCAACTCAGACCCCAGACTGAGCAGCAACACTGATCCCGAACAGACCATCAACTCAGACCCCAGATTGACCATCAATTCAGACCCCAGAGTGAGCATGAACTCAGACCGCAGACTGAGCATGAACTCAGAACCCAGACTCACCATCAACTCAGACTCTGAACTGAGCATCCAGACCCCAGACTGAGCATCTACTCAGACCGCAGACTGAGCATGAACTCAGACCCCAGACTGAGCATGAACTCAGACCCCAGTCTGAGCATCAACTCAGATCCCGAACAGACCATCAACTCAGACCCCAGACTGACCATCAACTCAGACCCCAGACTGAGCATCAACTCAGACCCCAGATTGACCATCAATTCAGACCCCGAAATGACCATCAACAGACCGCAGGCTGAACATAAACTCAGACCCCAAACTGACCATCAATTCAGACCCCAGACTGAGCATCAACGCAGACCACAGACAGAGCATCAACTCAGAACCCAGACTGACCATCAACTCAGACTCTGAACTGAGCATCCAGACCCCAGACTGAGCATCAACTCAGACCACAGACTGAGCATGAACTCAGACCCCAGACTGAGCATGAACTCAGACCCCAGTCTGAGCATCAACTCAAATCCCGAACAGACCACCAACTCAGACCCCAGACTGACCATCAACTCAGACCCCAGACAGAGCATCAACTCAGACCCCAGATTGACGATCAATTCAGACCCCGAAATGACCATCAACAGACCGCAGGCTGAACATAAACTCAGACCCCAAACTGACCATCAATTCAGACCCCAGACTGAGCATCAACTCAGACCACAGACAGAGCATCAACTCGGACCCCAGACTTAACATCAACTCAGACCCGAGACTGACCATCAACTCAAACCCTGAACTGACTGTCAATTCGGACCACAGCCTGAGCATCAACGCAGAGCCCAGACTGACCATCAACCCAGGCCCCGAAATGACCATCAACTCAGACCCCAGACTGAACATCAACTCAGACCGTGAAAAGACCATCAACTCTGTCCCCAGACTGAGAATCAACTCAGATCCCGAACAGACCATCAACTCAGACCCCAGACTGACCATCAATTCAGACCCCAGAGTGAGCATCAACTCAGACCACAGACTGAGCATCAACTCAGACCTCGAACTGACCATCAACTCAGACCCCAGACTGAGAATCAACTCAGACCCCAGACTGAGCATGAACTCAGAACCCAGACTGACCATCAACTCAGATTCTGAACTGAGCATCCAGACCCCAGACTGAGCATCAACTCAGACCCCTACTGAGCATGAACTCAGACCACAGACTGAGCATGAACTCAGACCACAGACTGAGCATGAACTCAGACCCCAGACTGAGCATCAACTCAGACCCCAGACTGAGCATCAACTCAGACCCCAGACTGAACATGAACTCAGAACCCAGACTGAGCATCAAGTCAGACCCCGAACTGATCATCAATTCAGACCCCGAAATGACCATCAACAGACCCTAGGCTGAACATAAACACAGACCCCAAACTGACCATCAATACAGACCCCAGACTGACCATCAACTCAGACCCCAGACTGAGCATCAACTCAGACCACAGACTGAGCATCAACTCAGACCCCAGATTGACCATCAACTCAGACACCGAACTGACC
Organism: Heterodontus francisci; assembly: GCF_036365525.1. Classification (NCBI taxonomy): domain Eukaryota; kingdom Metazoa; phylum Chordata; class Chondrichthyes; order Heterodontiformes; family Heterodontidae; genus Heterodontus; species Heterodontus francisci. The sequence continues at coordinate 32,070,763 of NC_090383.1, forward strand.
ATCAACTCAGACCCCAGACTGAGCAGCAACACAGATCCCGAACAGACCATCAACTCAGACCCCAGACTGACCATCAATTCAGACCCCAGAGTGAGCATCAACTCAGACCCCAGACTGAGCATGAACTCAGAACCCAGACTGACCATCAACTCAGACTCTGAACTGAGCATCCAGATCCCAGACTGAGCATCAACTCAGACCGCAGACTGAGCATGAACTCAGACCCCAGCCTGAGCATGAACTCAAACCCCAGTCTGAGCATCAACTCAGTCCCCTGAATGAACATCAACTCAGACCCTGAACTGACCATCAACACACACCCCGAACTGAGCATCAGCGCAGACCCCAGAATGACCATCAACTCAGACCCCAGACTGATCTTCAACACAGACCCTGAACTGACCATCAACTTAAACCCCGACCTGAGCATCAACTCAGACCCCAGACTGACCATCAACTCAGACCCTGAACTGACCATCAACTCAGACCCTGAACTGATCATCAACTCAAACCCCAGACTGAGCATCAACTCAGACCCCAGACTGAGCAGGAACTCAGAACACAGACTGACCATCAACTCAGACCCCAAACTGACCATCAGCTCAGACCCCAGACTGAGCAGCAACACAGACCCCAGACTGAGCATCAACTCAGACCCTGAAATGACCATCAACCCAGACTCCAGACTGTACATCAGCTCACACCCCAGACTGAGCATCAAATCCGACCCCGAACTCACCATCAACTCAGACCCCAGACTGAGCATCAACTCTGACCCCAGACTGAGCTGCAACACAGACCCTGAACTGAGCATCAACTCAGACTCCAGAATGAGCATCAACTCAGACCCCGAACTGACCATCAACTCAGACCCCAGACTGAGCACCAACTCAAAAACCCAGACTGACGATCAACTAAGACCCCGAACTGACCATCAACTCAGACCCCAGACTGAGCATCAAGTCAGACTCCGAACTGACCATCAACTCAGAGCCTGAAATGACCATCAACAGACCCTAGGCTGAACATAAACTCAGACCCCAACCTGACCAATTCAGACCCCAGACTGTGCAGCAACTCAGATCCCGAACAGACCATCAACTCAGACCCCAGACTGACCATCAACTCAGACCCCAGACTGAGCATCAACTCAGACCCCAGATTGACCATCAATTCAGACCCCGAAATGACCATCAACAGACCGCAGGCTGAACATAAACGCAGACCCCAAACTGACCATCAATTCAGACCCCAGACTGAGCATCAACTCAGACCACAGACAGAGCATCAACTCAGAACCCAGACTGACCATCAACTCAGACTCTGAACTGAGCATCCAGACCCCAGACTGAGCATCAACTCAGACCGCAGACTGAGCATGAACTCAGACCCCAGACTGTGCATGAACTCAGACCCCAGTCTGAGCATCAACTCAAATCCCGAACAGACCACCAACTCAGACCCCAGACTGACAATCAACTCAGACCCCAGACTGAGCATCAACTCAGACCCCGAAATGACCATCAACAGACCACAGACTGAGCATCAACTCAGACCCCAGATTGACCATCAATTCAGACCCCGAAATGACCATCAACAGACCGCAGGCTGAACATAAACTCAGACCCCATCTGACCATCAATTCAGACCCCAGACTGAGCATCAACTCAGACCACAGACAGAGCATCAACTCAGAACCCAGACTGACCATCAACTCAGACTCTGAACTGAGCATCCAGACCCCAGACTGAGCATCAACTCAGACCGCAGACTGAGCATGAACTCAGACCCCAGACTGAGCATGAACTCAGACCCCAGTCTGAGCATCAACTCAAATCCCGAACAGACCACCAACTCAGACCCCAGACTGACCATCAACTCAGACCCCAGACTGAGCATCAACTCAGACCCCGAAATGACCATCAACAGACCACAGACTGAGCATCAACTCAGACCACAGACAGAGCATCAACTCAGACCCCAGATTTACCATCAACTCAGACACCGAACTGACCATCAACTCAGACCCCAGACTGAGCAGCAACACAGACACCAGACTGAGCAGGAACTCAGAACACAGACTGACCATCAACTCAGACCCCGAACTGACCATCAACTCAGACCCCAGACTGAACATCAACTCAGAACCCAGACTGAGCATCAACTCGGACCCCAGACTGAACATCAACTCAGACCCGAGACTGACCATCAACTCAAACCCTGAACTGACTGTCAATTCGGACCACAGCCTGACCATCAACGCTGAGCCCAGACTGACCATCAACCCAGGCCCCGAAATGACCATCAACTCAGACCCCAGACTGAACATCAACTCAGACCGTGAAAAGACCATCAACTCTGACCCCAGACTGAGCATCAACTCAGATCCCGAACAGACCATCAACTCAGACCCCAGACTGACCATCAATTCAGACCCCAGAGTGAGCATCAACTCAGACTACAGACTGAGCATCAACTCAGACCTCGAACTGACCATCAACTCAGACCCCAGAATGAGCATCAACTCAGACCCCAGACTGAGCAAAGAACTCAGAACCCAGACTGACCATCAACTCAGATTCTGAACTGAGCATCCAGACCCCAGACTGAGCATCAACTCAGACCCCTACTGAGCATGAACTCAGACCACAGACTGAGCATGAACTCAGACCCCAGACTGAGCATCAACTCAGACCCCAGACTGAGCATCAACTCAGACCCCAGACTGAACATGAACTCAGAACCCAGACTGAGCATCAAGTCAGACCCCGAACTGATCATCAATTCAGACCCCGAAATGACCATCAACAGACCCTAGGCTGAACATAAACTCAGACCCCAGACTGAGCATCAACAGACCACAGACTGAGCATCAACTCAGACCCCAGACTGAGCATCAACTCAGACCCCAGATTGACCATCAATTCAGACACCGAACTGACCATCAACTCAGACCCCAGACTGAGCAGCAACACAGATCCCGAACAGACCATCAACAAAATCCAGACTGACCATCAATTCAGACCCCAGAGTGAGCATCAACTCAGACCCCAGACTGAGCATGAACTCAGAACCCAGACTGACCATCAACTCAGACTCTGAACTGAGCATCCAGATCCCAGACTGAGCATCAACTCAGACCGCAGACTGAGCATGAACTCAGACCCCAGACTAAGCATCAATTCAGACCCCAGACTGAGCTGCAACACAGACCCTGAACTGAGCATCAACTCAGACTCCAGAATGAGCATCAACTCAGACCCCGAACTGACCATCAACTCAGACCCCAGACTGAGCAGCAACACAGACCCCAGACTGAGCATCAAGTCAGACTCCGAACTGACCATCAACTCAGAGCCTGAAATGACCATCAACAGACCCTAGGCTGAACATAAACTCAGACCCCAAACTGACCATCAATTCAGACCCCAGACTGAGCAGCAACTCAGACCCTCAACTGAGCATCAATTCAGACCCCAGACTGAGCATCAACTCAGAACCCGAACTGACCATCAATTCTGTCCACAGATTGAACAACTCAGACCCCGAACTGACCATCAATTCAGACCCAAGAGTAACCATTAACTCAGACCCCAGACTGAGCAGCAACACACACCCCAGATTGAGCTTCAACTGAGACTCCGAACTGACCATCAATTCAGACGCCAGACTGAGCATCAACTCAGACCCCAGACTAAGCTTCAACTCAGACTCCTAACTGGCCATCAATTCAGACCCCAGACTGTGCATCAACTCAGACCACAGACTGAGCTGCAACACAGACCCTGAGCTGAGCATCAACTCAGACTCCAGAATGAGCATCAACTCAGACCCCGAACTGACCATCAACTCAGACCCCAGACTGAGCAGCAACACACACCCCAGATTGAGCTTCAACTCAGACTCCGAACTGACCATCAATTCAGACCCCAGACTGAGCATTAACTCAGACCCCAGACTGAGCTTCAACTCAGACTCCAAACTGACCATCAATTCAGACCCCAGAGTGAGCATCAACTCAGACCCCAGACTGAGCATGAACTCAGAACCCAGACTGACCATCAACTCAGACTCTGAACTGAGCATCCAGATCCCAGACTGAGCATCAACTCAGACCGCAGACTGGGCATGAACTCAGACCCCAGACTGAGCATGAACTCAAACCCCAGTCTGAGCATCAACTCAGTCCCCTGAATGAACATCAACTCAGACCCTGAACTGACCATCAACACACACCCCGAACTGAGCATCAGCGCAGACCCCAGAATGACCATCAACTCAGACCACAGACTGATCTTCAACACAGACCCTGAACTGACCATCAACTTAAACCCCGACCTGAGCATCAACTCAGACCCCAGACTGACCATCAACTCAAACCCTGAACTGACCATCAACTCAGACCCTGAACTGACCATCAACTCAGACCCCAGACTGAGCATCAACTCAGACCCCGAACTGATCATCAACTCAAACCCCAGACTGAGCATCAACTCAGACCCCAGACTGAGCAGGAACTCAGAACACAGACTGACCATCAACTCAGACCCCAAACTGACCATCAGCTCAGATCCCAGACTGAGCAGCAACACAGACCCCAGACTGAGCATCAACTCAGACCCTGAACTGACCATCAACCCAGACTCCAGACTGTACATCAACTCACACCCCAGACTGAGCATCAAATCAGACCCCGAACTCACCATCAACTCAGACCCCAGACTGAGCATCAACTCTGACCCCAGACTGAGCTGCAACACAGACCCTGAACTGAGCATCAACTCAGACTCCAGAATGAGCATCAACTCAGACCCCGAACTGACCATCAACTCAGACCCCAGACTGAGCACCAACTCAAAAACCCAGACTGACGATCAACTAAGACCCCGAACTGACCATCAACTCAGACCCCAGACTGAGCATCAAGTCAGACTCCGAACTGACCATCAACTCAGAGCCTGAAATGACCATCAACAGACCCTAGGCTGAACATAAACTCAGACCCCAACCTGACCAATTCAGACCCCAGACTGAGCAGCAACTCAGATCCCGAACAGACCATCAACTCAGACCCCAGACTGACCATCAACTCAGACCCCAGACTGAACATAAACTCAGACCCCAAACTGACCATCAATTCAGACCCCAGACTGAGCATCAACTCAGACCACAGACAGAGCATCAACTCAGAACCCAGACTGACCATCAACTCAGACTCTGAACTGAGCATCCAGACCCCAGACTGAGCATCCACTCAGACCGCAGACTGAGCATGAACTCAGACCCCAGACTGAGCATGAACTCAGACCCCAGTCTGAGCATCAACTCAAATCCCGAACAGACCACCAACTCAGACCCCAGACTGACCATCAACTCAGACCCCAGACTGAGCATCAACTCAGACCCCGAAATGACCATCAACAGACCACAGACTGAGCATCAACTCAGACCACAGACAGAGCATCAACTCAGACCCCAGATTTACCATCAACTCAGACACCGAACTGACCATCAACTCAGACCCCAGACTGAGCAGCAACACAGACACCAGACTGAGCAGGAACTCAGAACACAGACTGACCATCAACTCAGACCCCGAACTGACCATCGACTCAGACCCCAGACTGAACATCAACTCAGAACCCAGACTGAGCATCAACTCGGACCCCAGACTGAACATCAACTCAGACCCGAGACTGACCATCAACTCAAACCCTGAACTGACTGTCAATTCGGACCACAGCCTGACCATCAACGCAGAGCCCAGACTGACCATCAACCCAGGCCCCGAAATGACCATCAACTCAGACACCAGACTGAACATCAACTCAGACCGTGAAAAGACCATCAACTCTGACCCCAGACTGAGCATCAACTCAGATCCCGAACAGACCATCAACCCAGACCCCAGACTGACCATCAATTCAGACCCCAGAGTGAGCATCAACTCAGACTACAGACTGAGCATCAACTCAGACCTCGAACTGACCATCAACTCAGACCCCAGAATGAGCATCAACTCAGACCCCAGACTGAGCAAAGAACTCAGAACCCAGACTGACCATCAACTCAGATTCTGAACTGAGCATCCAGACCCCAGACTGAGCATCAACTCAGACCCCTACTGAGCATGAACTCAGACCACAGACTGAGCATGAACTCAGACCCCAGACTGAGCATCAACTCAGACCCCAGACTGAGCATCAACTCAGACCCCAGACTGAACATGAACTCAGAACCCAGACTGAGCATCAAGTCAGACCCCGAACTGATCATCAATTCAGACCCCGAAATGACCATCAACAGACCCTAGGCTGAACATAAACTCAGACCCCAGACTGAGCATCAACAGACCACAGACTGAGCATCAACTCAGACCCCAGACTGAGCATCAACTCAGACCCCAGATTGACCATCAATTCAGACACCGAACTGACCATCAACTCAGACCCCAGACTGAGCAGCAACACAGATCCCGAACAGACAATCAACTCAAACCCCAGACTGACCATCAATTCAGACCCCAGAGTGAGCATCAACTCAGACCCCAGACTGAGCATGAACTCAGAACCCAGACTGACCATCAACTCAGACTCTGAACTGAGCATCCAGATCCCAGACTGAGCATCAACTCAGACCGCAGACTGAGCATGAACTCAGACCCCAGACTGAGCATGAACTCAAACCCCAGTCTGAGCATCAGCTCAGTCCCCTGAATGAACATCAACTCAGACCCTGAACTGACCATCAACACACACCCCGAACTGAGCATCAACGCAGACCCCAGAATGACCATCAACTCAGACCCCAGACTGATCTTCAACACAGACCCTGAACTGACCATCAACTTAAACCCCGACCTGAGCATCAACTCAGACCCCAGACTGACCATCAACTCAAACCCTGAACTGACCATCAACTCAGACCCTGAACTGACCATCAACTCAGACCCCAGACTGAGCATCAACTCAGACCCCGAACTGATCATCAACTCAAACCCCAGACTGAGCATCAACTCAGACCCCAGACTGAGCAGGAACTCAGAACACAGACTGACCATCAACTTAAACCCCGACCTGAGCATCAACTCAGACACCAGACTGACCATCAACTCAGACCCTGAACTGACCATCAACTCAGACCCTGAACTGACCATCAACTCAGACCCCAGACTGAGCATCAACTCAGACCCCAGACTGAGCAGGAACTCAGAACACAGACTGACCATCAACTCAGACCCCGAACTGACCATCAGCTCAGACCCCAGACTGAACAGCACCACAGACCCCAGACTGAGCATCAACTCAGACCCCGAACTGACCATCAACCCAGACCCCAGACTGTACATCAACTCACACCCCAGACTGAGCATCAACTCAGACCCCGAACTCACCATCAACTCAGACCCCAGACTGAGCATCAACTCAGACCCCAGACTGAGCTGCAACACAGACCCTGAACTGAGCATCAACTCAGACTCCAGAATGAGCATCAACTCAGACCCCGAACTGACCATCAACTCAGACCCCAGACTGAGCAGCAACACAGACCCCAGACTGAGCATCAAGTCAGACTCCGAACTGACCATCAACTCAGAGCCTGAAATGACCATCAACAGACCCTAGGCTGAACATAAACTCAGACCCCAAACTGACCATCAATTCAGACCCCAGACTGAGCAGCAACTCAGACCCTCAACTGAGCATCAACTCAGACCCCAGACTGAACATCAACTCAGAACCCGAACTGACCATCAATTCTGTCCACAGATTGAACAACTCAGACCCCGAACTGACCATCAATTCAGACCCAAGAGTAACCATTAACTCAGACCCCAGACTGAGCAGCAACACACACCCCAGATTGAGCTTCAACTGAGACTCCGAACTGACCATCAATTCAGATGCCAGACTGAGCATCAACTCAGACCCCAGACTAAGCTTCAACTCAGACTCCAAACTGACCATCAATTCAGACCCCAGACTGTGCATCAACTCAGACCCCAGACTGAGCTGCAACACAGACCCTGAGCTGAGCATCAACTCAGACTCCAGAATGAGCATCAACTCAGACCCCGAATTGACCATCAACTCAGACCCCAGACTGAGCAGCAACACACACCCCAGATTGAGCTTCAACTCAGACTCCGAACTGACCATCAATTCAGACCCCAGAGTGAGCATCAACTCAGACCCCAGACTGAGCATGAACTCAGAACCCAGACTGACCATCAACTCAGACTCTGAACTGAGCATCCAGATCCCAGACTGAGCATCAACTCAGAACGCAGACTGAGCATGAACTCAGACCCCAGACTGAGCATGAACTCAAACCCCAGTCTGAGCATCAACTCAGTCCCCTGAATGAACATCAACTCAGACCCTGAACTGACCATCAACACACACCCCGAACTGAGCATCAGCGCAGACCCCAGAATGACCATCAACTCAGACCCCAGACTGATCTTCAACACAGACCCTGAACTGACCATCAACTTAAACCCCGACCTGAGCATCAACTCAGACCCCAGACTGACCATCAACTCAGACCCTGAACTGACCATCAACTCAGACCCTGAACTGACCATCAACTCAGACCCCAGACTGAGCATCAACTCAGACCCCGAACTGATCATCAACTAAAACCCCAGCCTGAGCATCAACTCAGACCCCAGACTGAGCAGGAACTCAGAACACAGACTGACCATCAACTCAGACCCCAAACTGACCATCAGCTCAGACCCCAGACTGAGCAGCAACACAGACCCCAGACTGAGCATCAACTCAGACCGTGAACTGACCATCAACCCAGACTCCAGACTGTACATCAACTCACACCCCAGACTGAGCATCAAATCAGACCCCGAACTCACCATCAACTCAGACCCCAGACTGAGCATCAACTCTGACCCCAGACTGAGCTGCAACACAGACCCTGAACTGAGCATCAACTCAGACTCCAGAATGAGCATCAACTCAGACCCCGAACTGACCATCAACTCAGACCCCAGACTGAGCACCAACTCAAAAACCCAGACTGACGATCAACTAAGACCCCGAACTGACCATCAACTCAGACCCCAGACTGAGCATCAAGTCAGACTCCGAACTGACCATCAACTCAGAGCCTGAAATGACCATCAACAGACCCTAGGCTGAACATAAACTCAGACCCCAACCTGACCAATTCAGACCCCAGACTGAGCAGCAACTCAGATCCCGAACAGACCATCAACTCAGACCCCAGACTGACCATCAACTCAGACCCCAGACTGAGCATCAACTCAGACCCCAGATTGACCATCAATTCAGACCCCGAAATGACCATCAACAGACCGCAGGCTGAACATAAACTCAGACCCCAAACTGACCATCAATTCAGACCCCAGACTGAGCATCAACTCAGACCACAGACAGAGCATCAACTCAGAACCCAGACTGACCATCAACTCAGACTCTGAACTGAGCATCCAGACCCCAGACTGAGCATCAACTCAGACCGCAGACTGAGCATGAACTCAGACCCCAGACTGAGCATGAACTCAGACCCCAGTCTGAGCATCAACTCAAATCCCGAACAGACCACCAACTCAGACCCCAGACTGACCATCAACTCAGACCCCAGACTGAGCATCAACTCAGACCCCGAAATGACCATCAACAGACCGCAGGCTGAACATAAACTCAGACCCCAAACTGACCATCAATTCAGACCACAGACTGAGCATCAACTCAGACCACAGACAGAGCATCAACTCAGACCCCAGATTTACCATCAACTCAGACACCGAACTGACCATCAACTCAGACCCCAGACTGAGCAGCAACACAGACACCAGACTGAGCAGGAACTCAGAACACAGACTGACCATCAACTCAGACCCCGAACTGACCATCAACTCAGACCCCAGACTGTACATCAACTCAGACCCCAGACTGTACATCAACTCATAACCCAGACTGAGCATCAACTCGGACCCCAGACTGAACATCAACTCAGACCCGAGACTGACCATCAACTCAAACCCTGAACTGACTGTCAATTCGGACCACAGCCTGACCATCAATGCTTAGCCCAGACTGACCATCAACCCAGGCCCCGAAATGACCATCAACTCAGACCGCAGACTGAACGTCAACTCAGACCGTGAAAAGACCATCAACTCTGACCCCAGACTGAGCATCAACTCAGATCCCGAACAGACCATCAACTCAGACCCCAGACTGACCATCAATTCAGACCCCAGAGTGAGCATCAACTCAGACTACAGACTGAGCATCAACTCAGACCTCGAACTGACCATCAACTCAGACCCCAGAATGAGCATCAACTCAGACCCCAGACTGAGCAAAGAACTCAGAACCCAGACTGACCATCAACTCAGATTCTGAACTGAGCATCCAGACCCCAGACTGAGCATCAACTCAGACCCCTACTGAGCATGAACTCAGACCACAGACTGAGCATGAACTCAGACCCCAGACTGAGCATCAACTCAGACCCCAGACTGAGCATCAACTCAGACCCCAGACTGAACATGAACTCAGAACCCAGACTGAGCATCAAGTCAGACCCCGAACTGATCATCAATTCAGACCCCGAAATGACCATCAACAGATCCTAGGCTGAACATAAACTCAGACCCCAGACTGAGCATCAACAGACCACAGACTGAGCATCAACTCAGACCCCAGACTGAGCATCAACTCAGACCCCAGATTGACCATCAATTCAGACACCGAACTGACCATCAACTCAGACCCCAGACTGAGCAGCAACACAGATCCCGAACAGACCATCAACTCATACCCCAGACTGACCATCAATTCAGACCCCAGAGTGAGCATCAACTCAGACCCCAGACTGAACATGAACTCAGAACCCAGACTGACCATCAACTCAGACTCTGAACTGAGCATCCAGATCCCAGACTGAGCATCAACTCAGACCAAAGACTGAGCATGACCTCAGACCCCAGACTGAGCATGAACTCAAACCCCAGTCTGAGCATCAACTCAGTCCCCTGAATGAACATCAACTCAGACCCTGAACTGACCATCAACACACACCCCGAACTGAGCATCAACGCAGACCCCAGAATGACCATCAACTCAGACCCCAGACTGATCTTCAACACAGAACCTGAACTGACCATCAACTTAAACCCCGACCTGAGCATCAACTCAGACCTCAGACTGACCATCAACTCAGACCCTGAACTGACCATCAACTCAGACCCTGAACTGACCATCAACTCAGACCCCAGACTGAGCATCAACTCAGACCCCGAACTGATCATCAACTCAAACCACAGACTGAGCATCAACTCAGACCCCAGACTGAGCAGGAACTCAGAACACAGACTGACCATCAACTCAGACCCCGAACTGACCATCAGCTCAGACCCCAGACTGAGCAGCACCACAGACCCCAGACTGAGCATCAACTCAGACCCCGAACTGACCATCAACCCAGACCCCAGACTATACATCAACTCACACCCCAGACTGAGTATCAACTCAGACCCCGAACTCACCATCAACTCAGACCCCAGACTGAGCATCAACTCAGACCCCAGACTGAGCTGCAACACAGACCCTGAACTGAGCATCAACTCAGACTCCAGAATGAGCATCAACTCAGACCCCGAACTGACCATCAACTCAGACCCCAGACTGAGCAGCAACACAGACACCAGACTGAGCATCAAGTCAGACTCCGAACTGACCATCAACTCAGAGCCTGAAATGACCATCAACAGACCCTAGGCTGAACATAAACTCAGACCCCAAACTGACCATCAATTCAGACCCCAGACTGAGCAGCAACTCAGACCCTCAACTGAGCATCAACTCAGGCCCCAGACTGAGCATCAACTCAGAACCCGAACTGACCATCAATTCTGTCCACAGATTGAACAACTCAGACCCCGAACTGACCATCAATTCAGACCCAAGAGTAACCATTAACTCAGACCCCAGACTGAGCAGCAACACACACCCCAGATTGAGCTTCAACTGAGACACCGAACTGACCATCAATTCAGATGACAGACTGAGCATCAACTCAGACCCCAGACTAAGCTTCAACTCAGACTCCGAACTGACCATCAATTCAGACCCCAGACTGTGCATCAACTCAGACCCCACTGAGCTGCAACACAGACCCTGAGCTGAGCATCAACTCAGACTCCAGAATGAGCATCAACTCAGACCCCGAACTGACCATCAACTCAGACCCCAGACTGAGCTGCAACACAGACCCTGAACTGAGCTTCAACTCAGACTCCGAACTGACCATCAATTGAGACCCCAGACTGAGCATCAACTCAGACCCCAGACTGAGCTTCAACTCAGACTCCGAACTGACCATCAATTCAGACCCCAGACTGAGCATCAAACCGGACCGCAGACTGAGCATCAACTCAGACCCCAGACTGAACATCAACTCAGACCCTGAACTGACCATCAACACACCCCCCGAACTGAGCATCAACTCAGACCCCACATTGAGCATCAACTCAGACCCCAGACTGACCATCAATTCAGACCCCAGAGTGAGCATCAACTCAGGCCACAGACTGAGCATCAACTCAGACCTCGAACTGACCATCAACTCAGACCACAGACTGAGCATGAACTCAGACCCCAGAGTGAGCATGAACTCAGACCCAAGAGTCACCATTAACTCAGACCCCAGACTGAGCTTCAACTCAGACTCCGAACTGACCATCAATTCAGACCCCAGACTGAGCATCAACTCGGACCGCAGACTGAGCAACAACTCAGACCCCAGAATGAACATCAACTCAGACCCTGAACTGACCATCAACACACACCCCGAACTGAGCATCAACTCAGACCCCACATTGAGCATCAACTCAGACCCCAGACTGACCATCAATTCAGACCCCAGAGTGAGCATCAACTCAGACCCCAGATTGAGCTTCAACTCAGACTCCGAACTGACCATCAATTCAGACCCCAGACTGAGCATCAACTCAGACCCCAGACTAAGCTTCAACTCAGACTCATAACTGACCACCAATTCAGATCCCAGACTGAGCATCAACTCAGACCCCAGACTGAGCTGCAACACAGACCCGGAACTGAGCATCAACTCAGACTCCAGAATGAGCATCAACTCAGACCCCGAACTGACCATCAACTCAGACCCCACACTGAGCAGCAACTCAGACCCCAGACTGAGCTTCAACTCAGACTCCGAACTGACCATCAATTCAGACCCCAGACTGAGCATCAACTCAGACCCCAGACTGAGCTTCAACTCAGACTCCGAACTGACCATCAATTCAGACCCCAGACTGAGAATCAACTCAGACCCCAGACTGAGCTTCAACTCAGACTCCGAACTGACCATCAATTCAGACCCCAGACTGAGCATCAACTCAGACCCCAGACTGAGCTTCAACTCAGACTCCGAACTGACCATCAATTCAGACCCCAGACTGTGCATCAACTCAGACCCCAGACTGAGCTGCAACACAGACCCTGAACTGAGCTTCAACTCAGACTCCGAACTGACCATCAATTCAGACCCCAAACTGACCATCAACTCAGACCCCAGACTGAGCTTCAACTCAGACTCCGAACTGACCATCAATTCAGACCCCAGACTGAGCATCAACTCGGACCGCAGACTGAGCATCAACTCAGACCCCAGACTGAACATCAACTCAGACCCTGAACTGACCATCAACACACACCCCGAACTGAGCATCAACTCAGACCCCACATTGAGCATCAACTCAGACCCCAGACTGACCATCAATTCAGACCCCAGAGTGAGCATCAACTCAGACCACAGACTGAGCATCAACTCAGACCTCGAACTGACCATCAACTCAGACCCCAGACTGAGCATGAACTCAGACCCCAGAGTGAGCATGAACTCAGACCCAAGAGTAACCATTAACTCAGACCCCAGACTGAGCAGCAACACACACCCCAGATTGAGCTTCAACTCAGACTCCGAACTGACCATCAATTCAGACCCCAGACTGAACATCAACTCAGACCCTGAACTGACCATCAACACACACCCCGAACTGAGCATCAACTCAGACCCCACATTGAGCATCAACTCAGACCCCAGACGGACCATCAATTCAGACCCCAGAGTGAGCATCAACTCAGACCACAGACTGAGCATCAACTCAGACCCCAAACTGACCATCAATTCAGACCCCAGACTGAGCATCAACTCGGACCGCAGACTGAGCATCAACTCAGACCCCAGACTGAACATCAACTCAGACCCTGAACTGACCATCAACACACACCCCGAACTGAGCATCAACTCAGACCCCACATTGAGCATCAACTCAGACCCCAGACTGACCATCAATTCAGACCCCAGAGTGAGCATCAACTCAGACCACAGACTGAGCATCAACTCAGACCTCGAACTGACCATCAACTCAGACCCCAGACTGAGCATGAACTCAGACCCCAGAGAGAGCATGAACTCAGACCCAAGAGTAACCATTAACTCAGACCCCAGACTGAGCAGCAACACACACCCCAGATTGAGCTTCAACTCAGACCGCGAAAAGACCATCAACTCAGACCCCAGACTGAGCATCAACTCAGATCCCGAACAGACCATCAACTCAGGCCCCAGACTGACCATCAATTCAGACCCCAGAGTGAGCATTAACTCAGACCACAGACTGAGCATCAACTCAGACCCCAGACTGACCATCAATTCAGACCCCAAATTGACCAACAACTCAGACACTGAACTGACCATCAACTCAGACCCCAGACTGAGCAGCAACACAGATCCCGAACAGACCATCAACTCAGACACCAAACTGACCATCAATTCAGACCCCAGAGTGAGCATCAACTCAGACCCCAGACTGAGCATGAACTCAGAACCCAGACTGACCATCAACTCAGACTCTGAACTGAGCATCCAGACCCCAGACTGCGCATCAAATCAGACCGCAGACTGAGCATGAACTCAGACCCCAGACTGAGCATGAACTCAGACCCAGTCTGAGCATCAACTCAGATCCCGAACAGACCATCAACTCAGACCCCAGACTGACCATCAATTCAGACCCCAGAGAGGGCATCAACACAGATCCCAGACTGAGCATCAACTCAGACCCCAGACTGAGCATAAACTCAGAACCCAGACTGACCATCAACTCAGATTCTGAACTGAGCATCCAGACCCCAGACTGAGCATTAACTCAGACCCCAGACTGAGCTTGAACTCAGACCCCAGACTGAGCATGAACTCAGTCCCCAGACTGAGCATCAACTCAGACCCCAGACTGAGCATGAACTCAGAACCCAGACTGAGCATCAAGTCAGACCCCGAACTGATCATCAATTCAGACCCCGAAATGAACATCAACAGACCCTAGGCTGAACATAAACACAGACCCCAAATTGACCATCAATTCAGACCCCAGACTGAGCATCAACTCAGACCCCAGACTGAGCATCAACTCAGACCCCAGATTGACCATCAACTCAGACACCGAACTGACCATCAACTCAGACCCCAGACTGAGCAGCAACACAGATCCCGAACAGACCATCAACTCAGACCCCAGACTGACCATCAATTCAGACCCCAGAGTGAGCATCAACTCAGACCCCAGACTGACCATCAATTCAGACCCCAGACTGAGCATCAACTCAGACCCCAGACTGACCATCAACTCAGAACCCAGACTGACCATCAACTCAGACTCTGAACTGAGCATCCAGACCCCAGACTGAGCATCAAGTCAGACCCCGAACTGATCATCAATTCAGACCCAAGACTGAGCATCAGCTCAGACCCCATACTGAGCATCAACACAGACCCCAGACTGAGCATCAACTCAGACCCCAGACTGAGCATCAACTCAGATCCCAGACTGAACATCAACTCAGACCCCAGACTGAACATCAACTCAGACCCCGAACTGACTGTCAAATCGGACCCCAGCCTGACCATCAACACAGACCCCAGACTGACCATCAGCCCAGACTCTGAACTGAGCATCCAGATCCCAGACTGAGCATCAACTCAGACCGCAGACTGAGCATGAACTCAGACCCCAGTCTGAGCATCAACTCAGTCCCCTGAATGAACATCAACTCAGACCCTGAACTGACCATCAACACACACCCCGAACTGAGCATCAACGCAGACCCCAGAATGATCATCAACTCAGACCCCAGACTGATCTTCAACACAGACCCTGAACTGACCATCAACTTAAACCCCGACCTGAGCATCAACTCAGACCCCAGACTGACCATCAACTCAGACCCTGAACTGACCATCAACTCAGACCCTGAACTGACCATCAACTCAGACCCCAGACTGAGCATCAACTCAGACAGACCCCGAACTGACCATCAACTCAGACCCCAGACTGACCATCAACTCAGACCCTGAACTGACCATCAACTCAGACCCCAAACTGACCATCAATTCAGACCCCAGACTGAGCATCAACTCGGACCGCAGACTGAGCATCAACTCGGACCGCAGACTGAGCATCAACTCAGACCCCAGACTGAACATCAACTCAGACCCTGAACTGACCATCAACACACACCCCGAACTGAGCATCAACTCAGACCCCACATTGAGCATCAACTCAGACCCCAGACTGACCATCAATTCAGACCCCAGAGTGAGCATCAACTCAGACCACAGACTGAGCATCAACTCAGACCTCGAACTGACCATCAACTCAGACCCCAGACTGAGCATGAACTCAGACCCCAGAGAGAGCATGAACTCAGACCCAAGAGTAACCATTAACTCAGACCCCAGACTGAGCAGCAACACACACCCCAGATTGAGCTTCAACTCAGACCGCGAAAAGACCATCAACTCAGACCCCAGACTGAGCATCAACTCAGATCCCGAACAGACCATCAACTCAGGCCCCAGACTGACCATCAATTCAGACCCCAGAGTGAGCATTAACTCAGACCACAGACTGAGCATCAACTCAGACCCCAGACTGACCATCAATTCAGACCCCAAATTGACCAACAACTCAGACACTGAACTGACCATCAACTCAGACCCCAGACTGAGCAGCAACACAGATCCCGAACAGACCATCAACTCAGACACCAAACTGACCATCAATTCAGACCCCAGAGTGAGCATCAACTCAGACCCCAGACTGAGCATGAACTCAGAACCCAGACTGACCATCAACTCAGACTCTGAACTGAGCATCCAGACCCCAGACTGCGCATCAAATCAGACCGCAGACTGAGCATGAACTCAGACCCCAGACTGAGCATGAACTCAGACCCAGTCTGAGCATCAACTCAGATCCCGAACAGACCATCAACTCAGACCCCAGACTGACCATCAATTCAGACCCCAGAGAGGGCATCAACACAGATCCCAGACTGAGCATCAACTCAGACCCCAGACTGAGCATAAACTCAGAACCCAGACTGACCATCAACTCAGATTCTGAACTGAGCATCCAGACCCCAGACTGAGCATTAACTCAGACCCCAGACTGAGCTTGAACTCAGACCCCAGACTGAGCATGAACTCAGTCCCCAGACTGAGCATCAACTCAGACCCCAGACTGAGCATGAACTCAGAACCCAGACTGAGCATCAAGTCAGACCCCGAACTGATCATCAATTCAGACCCCGAAATGAACATCAACAGACCCTAGGCTGAACATAAACACAGACCCCAAATTGACCATCAATTCAGACCCCAGACTGAGCATCAACTCAGACCCCAGACTGAGCATCAACTCAGACCCCAGATTGACCATCAACTCAGACACCGAACTGACCATCAACTCAGACCCCAGACTGAGCAGCAACACAGATCCCGAACAGACCATCAACTCAGACCCCAGACTGACCATCAATTCAGACCCCAGAGTGAGCATCAACTCAGACCCCAGACTGACCATCAATTCAGACCCCAGACTGAGCATCAACTCAGACCCCAGACTGACCATCAACTCAGAACCCAGACTGACCATCAACTCAGACTCTGAACTGAGCATCCAGACCCCAGACTGAGCATCAAGTCAGACCCCGAACTGATCATCAATTCAGACCCAAGACTGAGCATCAGCTCAGACCCCATACTGAGCATCAACACAGACCCCAGACTGAGCATCAACTCAGACCCCAGACTGAGCATCAACTCAGATCCCAGACTGAACATCAACTCAGACCCCAGACTGAACATCAACTCAGACCCCGAACTGACTGTCAAATCGGACCCCAGCCTGACCATCAACACAGACCCCAGACTGACCATCAGCCCAGACTCTGAACTGAGCATCCAGATCCCAGACTGAGCATCAACTCAGACCGCAGACTGAGCATGAACTCAGACCCCAGTCTGAGCATCAACTCAGTCCCCTGAATGAACATCAACTCAGACCCTGAACTGACCATCAACACACACCCCGAACTGAGCATCAACGCAGACCCCAGAATGATCATCAACTCAGACCCCAGACTGATCTTCAACACAGACCCTGAACTGACCATCAACTTAAACCCCGACCTGAGCATCAACTCAGACCCCAGACTGACCATCAACTCAGACCCTGAACTGACCATCAACTCAGACCCTGAACTGACCATCAACTCAGACCCTGAACTGACCATCAACTCAGACCCCAGACTGAGCATCAACTCAGACAGACCCCGAACTGACCATCAACTCAGACCCCAGACTGACCATCAACTCAGACCCTGAACTGACCATCAACTCAGACCCCAAACTGACCATCAATTCAGACCCCAGACTGAGCATCAACTCGGACCGCAGACTGAGCATCAACTCGGACCGCAGACTGAGCATCAACTCAGACCCCAGACTGAACATCAACTCTGACCCTGAACTGACCATCAACACACACCCCGAACTGAGCATCAACTCAGACCCCACATTGAGCATCAACTCAGACCCCAGACTGACCATCAATTCAGACCCCAGAGTGAGCATCAACTCAGACCACAGACTGAGCATCAACTCAGACCTCGAACTGACCATCAACTCAGACCCCAGACTGAGCATGAACTCAGACCCCAGAGAGAGCATGAACTCAGACCCAAGAGTAACCATTAACTCAGACCCCAGACTGAGCAGCAACACACACCCCAGATTGAGCTTCAACTCAGACCGCGAAAAGACCATCAACTCAGACCCCAGACTGAGCATCAACTCAGATCCCGAACAGACCATCAACTCAGGCCCCAGACTGACCATCAATTCAGACCCCAGAGTGAGCATTAACTCAGACCACAGACTGAGCATCAACTCAGACCCCAGACTGACCATCAATTCAGACCCCAAATTGACCAACAACTCAGACACTGAACTGACCATCAACTCAGACCCCAGACTGAGCAGCAACACAGATCCCGAACAGACCATCAACTCAGACACCAAACTGACCATCAATTCAGACCCCAGAGTGAGCATCAACTCAGACCCCAGACTGAGCATGAACTCAGAACCCAGACTGACCATCAACTCAGACTCTGAACTGAGCATCCAGACCCCAGACTGCGCATCAAATCAGACCGCAGACTGAGCATGAACTCAGACCCCAGACTGAGCATGAACTCAGACCCAGTCTGAGCATCAACTCAGATCCCGAACAGACCATCAACTCAGACCCCAGACTGACCATCAATTCAGACCCCAGAGAGGGCATCAACACAGATCCCAGACTGAGCATCAACTCAGACCCCAGACTGAGCATAAACTCAGAACCCAGACTGACCATCAACTCAGATTCTGAACTGAGCATCCAGACCCCAGACTGAGCATTAACTCAGACCCCAGACTGAGCTTGAACTCAGACCCCAGACTGAGCATGAACTCAGACCCCAGACTGAGCATGAACTCAGTCCCCAGACTGAGCATCAACTCAGACCCCAGACTGAGCATGAACTCAGAACCCAGACTGAGCATCAAGTCAGACCCCGAACTGATCATCAATTCAGACCCCGAAATGAACATCAACAGACCCTAGGCTGAACATAAACACAGACCCCAAATTGACCATCAATTTAGACCCCAGACTGAGCATCAACTCAGACCCCAGACTGAGCATCAACTCAGACCCCAGATTGACCATCAACTCAGACACCGAACTGACCATCAACTCAGACCCCAGACTGAGCAGCAACACAGATCCCGAACAGACCATCAACTCAGACCCCAGACTGACCATCAATTCAGACCCCAGAGTGAGCATCAACTCAGACCCCAGACTGACCATCAATTCAGACCCCAGACTGAGCATCAACTCAGACCCCTACTGACCATCAACTCAGAACCCAGACTGACCATCAACTCAGACTCTGAACTGAGCATCCAGACCCCAGACTGAGCATCAAGTCAGACCCCGAACTGATCATCAATTCAGACCCAAGACTGAGCATCAGCTCAGACCCCATACTGAGCATCAACACAGACCCCAGACTGAGCATCAACTCAGACCCCAGACTGAGCATCAACTCAGACCCCAGACTGAACATCAACTCAGACCCCAGACTGAACATCAACTCAGACCCCGAACTGACTGTCAAATCGGACCCCAGCCTGACCATCAACACAGACCCCAGACTGACCATCAGCCCAGACTCTGAACTGAGCATCCAGATCCCAGACTGAGCATCAACTCAGACCGCAGACTGAGCATGAACTCAGACCCCAGTCTGAGCATCAACTCAGTCCCCTGAATGAACATCAACTCAGACCCTGAACTGACCATCATCACACACCCCGAACTGAGCATCAACGCAGACCCCAGAATGATCATCAACTCAGACCCCAGACTGATCTTCAACACAGACCCTGAACTGACCATCAACTTAAACCCCGACCTGAGCATCAACTCAGACCCCAGACTGACCATCAACTCAGACCCTGAACTGACCATCAACTCAGACCCTGAACTGACCATCAACTCAGACCCCAGACTGAGCATCAACTCAGACAGACCCCGAACTGATCATCAACTCAAACCCCAGACTGAGCATCAACTTAGACCCCAGACTGAGGAGGAACTCAGAACACAGACTGACCATCAACTCAGACCCCGAACTGACCATCAGCTCAGACCCCAGACTGAGCAGCACCACAGACCCCAGACTGAGCATCAACTCAGACCCCGAACTCACCATCAACTCAGACCCCAGACTGAGCATCAATTCAGACCCCAGACTGAGCTGCAACACAGACCCTGAACTGAGCATCAACTCAGACTCCAGAATGAGCATCAACTCAGACCCCGAACTGACCATCAACTCAGACCCCAGACTGAGCAGCAACACAGACCCCAGACTGAGCATCAAGTCAGACTCCGAACTGACCATCAACTCAGAGCCTGAAATGACCATCAACAGACCCTAGGCTGAACATAAACTCAGACCCCAAACTGACCATCAATTCAGACCCCAGACTGAGCAGCAACTCAGACCCTCAACTGAGCATCAACTCAGACCCCAGACTGAGCATCAACTCAGAACCCGAACTGACCATCACTTCTGTCCACAGATTGAACAACTCAGACCCCGAACTGACCATCAATTCAGACCCAAGAGTAACCATTAACTCAGACCCCAGACTGAGCAGCAACACACACCCCAGATTGAGCTTCAACTGAGACTCCGAACTGACCATCAATTCAGACGCCAGACTGAGCATCAACTCAGACCCCAGACTAAGCTTCAACTCAGACTCCTAACTGGCCATCAATTCAGACCCCAGACTGTGCATCAACTCAGACCCCAGACTGAGCAGCAACACACACCCCAGATTGAGCTTCAACTCAGACTCCGAACTGACCATCAATTCAGACCCCAGACTGAGCATCAACTCAGACCCCAGACTGAGCTTCAACTCAGACTCCGAACTGACCATCAATTCAGACCCCAGAGTAAGCATCAACTCAGACCCCAGACTGAGCATGAACTCAGAACCCAGACTGACCATCAACTCAGACTCTGAACTGAGCAGCCAGATCCCAGACTGAGCATCAACTCAGACCGCAGACTGGGCATGAACTCAGACCCCAGACTGAGCATGAACTCAAACCCCAGTCTGAGCATCAACTCAGTCCCCTGAATGAACATCAACTCAGACCCTGAACTGACCATCAACACACACCCCGAACTGAGCATCAGCGCAGACCCCAGAATGACCATCAACTCAGACCCCAGACTGATCTTCAACACAGACCCTGAACTGACCATCAACTTAAACCCCGACCTGAGCATCAACTCAGACCCCAGACTGACCATCAACTCAGACCCTGAACTGACCATCAACTCAGACCCTGAACTGACCATCAACACAGACCCCAGACTGAGCATCAACTCAGACCCCGAACTGATCATCAACTCAAACCCCAGACTGAGCATCAACTCAGACCCCAGACTGAGCAGGAACTCAGAACACAGACTGACCATCAACTCAGACCCCAAACTGACCATCAGCTCAGACCCCAGACTGAGCAGCAACACAGACCCCAGACTGAGCATCAACTCAGACCCTGAACTGACCATCAACCCAGACTCCAGACTGTACATCAACTCACACCCCAGACTGAGCATCAAATCAGACCCCGAACTCACCATCAACTCAGACCCCAGACTGAGCATCAACTCTGACCCCAGACTGAGCTGCAGCACAGACCCTGAACTGAGCATCAACTCAGACTCCAGAATGAGCATCAAATCAGACCCCGAACTCACCATCAACTCAGACTCCAGAATGAGCATCAACTCAGACCCCGAACTGACCATCAACTCAGACCCCAGACTGAGCACCAACTCAAAAACCCAGACTGACGATCAACTAAGACCCCGAACTGACCATCAACTCAGACCCCAGACTGAGCATCAAGTCAGACTCCGAACTGACCATCAACTCAGAGCCTGAAATGACCATCAACAGACCCTAGGCTGAACATAAACTCAGACCCCAACCTGACCAATTCAGACCCCAGACTGAGCAGCAACTCAGATCCCGAACAGACCATCAACTCAGACCCCAGACTGACCATCAACTCAGACCCCAGACTGAGCATCAACTCAGACCCCAGATTGACCATCAATTCAGACCCCGAAATGACCATCAACAGACCGCAGGCTGAACATAAACTCAGACCCCAAACTGACCATCAATTCAGACCCCAGACTGAGCATCAACTCAGACCACAGACAGAGCCTCAACTCAGAACCCAGACTGACCATCAACTCAGACTCTGAACTGAGCATCCAGACCCCAGACTGAGCATCCACTCAGACCGCAGACTGAGCATGAACTCAGACCCCAGACTGAGCATGAACTCAGACCCCAGTCTGAGCATCAACTCAAATCCCGAACAGACCACCAACTCAGATCCCAGACTGACCATCAACTCAGACCCCAGACTGAGCATCAACTCAGACCCCGAAATGACCATCAACAGACCACAGACTGAGCATCAACTCAGACCACAGACAGAGCATCAACTCAGACCCCAGATTGACCATCAACTC
The DNA here is from genome assembly GCF_036365525.1 of Heterodontus francisci. Classification (NCBI taxonomy): domain Eukaryota; kingdom Metazoa; phylum Chordata; class Chondrichthyes; order Heterodontiformes; family Heterodontidae; genus Heterodontus; species Heterodontus francisci. Next base: position 32,094,306 of record NC_090383.1, read on the forward strand.
AGACACCGAACTGACCATCAACTCAGACCCCAGACTGAGCAGCAACACAGACACCAGACTGAGCAGGAACTCAGAACACAGACTGACCATCAACTCAGACCCCGAACTGACCATCAACTCAGACCCCAGACTGAACATCAACTCAGAACCCAGACTGAGCATCAACTCGGACCCCAGACTGAACATCAACTCAGACCCGAGACTGACCATCAACTCAAACCCTGAACTGACTGTCAATTCGGACCACAGCCTGACCATCAACGCAGAGCCCAGACTGACCATCAACCCAGGCCCCGAAATGACCATCAACTCAGACCCCAGACTGAACATCAACTCAGACCGTGAAAAAACCATCAACTCTGACCCCAGACTGAGCATCAACTCAGATCCCGAACAGACCATCAACTCAGACCCCAGACTGACCATCAATTCAGACCCCAGAGTGAGCATCAACTCAGACTACAGACTGAGCATCAACTCAGACCTCGAACTGACCATCAACTCAGACCCCAGAATGAGCATCAACTCAGACCCCAGACTGAGCAAAGAACTCAGAACCCAGACTGACCATCAACTCAGATTCTGAACTGAGCATCCAGAACCCAGACTGAGCATCAACACAGACCCCTACTGAGCATGAACTCAGACCACAGACTGAGCATGAACTCAGACCCCAGACTGAGCATCAACTCAGACCCCAGACTGAGCATCAACTCAGACCCCAGACTGAACATGAACTCAGAACCCAGACTGAGCATCAAGTCAGACCCCGAACTGATCATCAATTCAGACCCCGAAATGACCATCAACAGACCCTAGGCTGAACATAAACTCAGACCCCAGACTGAGCATCAACAGACCACAGACTGAGCATCAACTCAGACCCCAGACTGAGCATCAACTCAGACCCCAGATTGACCATCAATTCAGACACCGAACTGACCATCAACTCAGACCCCAGACTGAGCAGCAACACAGATCCCGAACAGACCATCAACTCAAACCCCAGACTGACCATCAATTCAGACCCCAGAGTGAGCATCAACTCAGACCCCAGACTGAGCATGAACTCAGAACCCAGACTGACCATCAACTCAGACTCTGAACTGAGCATCCAGATCCCAGACTGAGCATCAACTCAGACCGCAGACTGAGCATGAACTCAGACCCCAGACTGAGCATGAACTCAAACCCCAGTCTGAGCATCAACTCAGTCCCCTGAATGAACATCAACTCAGACCCTGAACTGACCATCAACACACACCCCGAACTGAGCATCAACGCAGACCCCAGAATGACCATCAACTCAGACCCCAGACTGATCTTCAACACAGACCCTGAACTGACCATCAACTTAAACCCCGACCTGAGCATCAACTCAGACCCCAGACTGACCATCAACTCAGACCCTGAACTGACCATCAACTCAGACCCTGAACTGACCATCAACTCAGACCCCAGACTGAGCATCAACTCAGACCCCGAACTGATCATCAACTCAAACCCCAGACTGAGCATCAACTCAGACCCCAGACTGAGCAGGAACTCAGAACACAGACTGACCATCAACTCAGACCCCGAACTGACCATCAGCTCAGACCCCAGACTGAGCAGCACCACAGACCCCAGACTGAGCATCAACTCAGACCCCGAACTGACCATCAACCCAGACCCCAGACTGTACATCAACTCACACCCCAGACTGAGCATCAACTCAGACCCCGAACTCACCATCAACTCAGACCCCAGACTGAGCATCAACTCAGACCCCAGACTGAGCTGCAACACAGACCCTGAACTGAGCATCAACTCAGACTCCAGAATGAGCATCAACTCAGACCCCGAACTGACCATCAACTCAGACCCCAGACTGAGCAGCAACACAGACACCAGACTGAGCATCAAGTCAGACTCCGAACTGACCATCAACTCAGAGCCTGAAATGACCATCAACAGACCCTAGGCTGAACATAAACTCAGACCCCAAACTGACCATCAATTCAGACCCCAGACTGAGCAGCAACTCAGACCCTCAACTGAGCATCAACTCAGACCCCAGACTGAACATCAACTCAGAACCCGAACTGACCATCAATTCTGTCCACAGATTGAACAACTCAGACCCCGAACTGACCATCAATTCAGACCCAAGAGTAACCATTAACTCAGACCCCAGACTGAGCAGCAACACACACACCAGATTGAGCTTCAACTGAGACTCCGAACTGACCATCAATTCAGATGCCAGACTGAGCTTCAACTCAGACCCCAGACTAAGCTTCAACTCAGACTCCGAACTGACCATCAATTCAGACCCCAGACTGTGCATCAACTCAGACCCCAGACTGAGCTGCAACACAGACCCTGAGCTGAGCATCAACTCAGACTCCAGAATGAGCATCAACTCAGACCCCGAACTGACCATCAACTCAGACCCCAGACTGAGCAGCAACACACACCCCAGATTGAGCTTCAACTCAGACTCCGAACTGACCATCAATTCAGACCCCAGACTGAGCATCAACTCAGACCCCAGACTGAGCTTCAACTCAGACTCCGAACTGACTATCAATTCAGACCCCAGAGTGAGCATCAACTCAGACCCCAGACTGAGCATGAACTCAGAACCCAGACTGACCATCAACTCAGACTCTGAACTGTGCATCCAGATCCCAGACTGAGCATCAACTCAGAACGCAGACTGAGCATGAACTCAGACCCCAGACTGAGCATCAACTCAAACCCCAGTCTGAGCATCAACTCAGTCCCCTGAATGAACATCAACTCAGACCCTGAACTGACCATCAACACACACCCCGAACTGAGCATCAGCGCAGACCCCAGAATGACCATCAACTCAGACCCCAGACTGATCTTCAACACAGACCCTGAACTGACCATCAACTTAAACCCCGACCTGAGCATCAACTCAGACCCCAGACTGACCATCAACTCAGACCCTGAACTGACCATCAACTCAGACCCTGAACTGACCATCAACTCAGACCCCAGACTGAGCATCAACTCAGACCCCGAACTGATCATCAACTCAAACCCCAGACTGAGCATCAACTCAGACCCCAGACTGAGCAGGAACTCAGAACACAGACTGACCATCAACTCAGACCCCAAACTGACCATCAGCTCAGACCCCAGACTGAGCAGCAACACAGACCCCAGACTGAGCATCAACTCAGACCCTGAACTGACCATCAACCCAGACTCCAGACTGTACATCAACTCACACCCCAGACTGAGCATCAAATCAGACCCCGAACTCACCATCAACTCAGACCCCAGACTGAGCATCAACTCTGACCCCAGACTGAGCTGCAACACAGACCCTGAACTGAGCATCAACTCAGACTCCAGAATGAGCATCAACTCAGACCCCGAACTGACCATCAACTCAGACCCCAGACTGAGCACCAACTCAAAAACCCAGACTGACGATCAACTAAGACCCCGAACTGACCATCAACTCAGACCCCAGACTGAGCATTAAGTCAGACTCCGAACTGACCATCAACTCAGAGCCTGAAATGACCATCAACAGACCCTAGGCTGAACATAAACTCAGACCCCAACCTGACCAATTCAGACCCCAGACTGAGCAGCAACTCAGATCCCGAACAGACCATCAACTCAGACCCCAGACTGACCATCAACTCAGACCCCAGACTGAGCATCAACTCAGACCCCAGATTGACCATCAATTCAGACCCCGAAATGACCATCAACAGACCGCAGGCTGAACATAAACTCAGACCCCAAACTGTCCATCAATTCAGACCCCAGACTGAGCATCAACTCAGACCACAGACAGAGCATCAACTCAGAACCCAGACTGACCATCAACTCAGACTCTGAACTGAGCATCCAGACCCCAGACTGAGCATCAACTCAGACCGCAGACTGAGCATGAACTCAGACCCCAGACTGAGCATGAACTCAGACCCCAGTCTGAGCATCAACTCAAATCCCGAACAGACCACCAACTCAGACCCCAGACTGACCATCAACTCAGACCCCAGACTGAGCATCAACTCAGACCCCGAAATGACCATCAACAGACCGCAGGCTGAACATAAACTCAGACCCCAAACTGACCATCAATTCAGACCACAGACTGAGCATCAACTCAGACCACAGACAGAGCATCAACTCAGACCCCAGATTTACCATCAACTCAGACACCGAACTGACCATCAACTCAGACCCCAGACTGAGCAGCAACACAGACACAAGACTGAGCAGGAACTCAGAACCCAGACTGAGCATCAACTCGGACCCCAGACTGAACATCAACTCAGACCCGAGACTGACCATCAACTCAAAGCACAGTGGCGCAGTGGTTAGCACCGCAGCCTCACAGCTCCAGGGACCCGGGTTCGATTCCGGGTACTGCCTGTGTGGAGTTTGCAAGTTCTCCCTGTGTCTGCGTGGGTTTTCTCCGGGTGCTCTGGTTTCCTCCCACAAGCCAAAAGACTTGCAGGTTGATAGGTAAATTGGCCATTATAAATTGTCACTAGTATAGGTAGGTGGTAGGGAAATATAGGGACAGGTGGGGATGTTTGGTAGGAATATGGGATTAGTGTAGGATTAGTATAAATGGGTGGTTGATGTTCGGCACAGACTCGGTGGGCCGAAGGGCCTGTTTCAGTGCTGTATCTCTAATCTAAAAAGAACTCAGAACACAGACTGACCATCAACTCAGACCCCGAACTGACCATCAACTCAGACCCCAGACTGAACATCAACTCAGAACCCAGACTGAGCATCAACTCGGACCCCAGACTGAACATCAACTCAGACCCGAGACTGACCATCAACTCAAACCCTGAACTGACTGTCAATTCGGACCACAGCCTGACCATCAACGCTGAGCCCAGACTGACCATCAACCCAGGCCCCGAAATGACCATCAACTCAGACCGCAGACTGAACATCAACTCAGACCGTGAAAAGACCATCAACTCTGACCCCAGACTGAGCATCAACTCAGATCCCGAACAGACCATCAACTCAGACCCCAGACTGACTATCAATTCAGACCCCAGAGTGAGCATCAACTCAGACTACAGACTGAGCATCAACTCAGACCTCGAACTGACCATCAACTCAGACCCCAGAATGAGCATCAACTCAGACCCCAGACTGAGCAAAGAACTCAGAACCCAGACTGACCATCAACTCAGATTCTGAACTGAGCATCCAGACCCCAGACTGAGCATCAACTCAGACCCCTACTGAGCATGAACTCAGACCACAGACTGAGCATGAACTCAGACCCCAGACTGAGCATCAACTCAGACCCCAGACTGAGCATCAACTCAGACCCCAGACTGAACATGAACTCAGAACCCAGACTGAGCATCAAGTCAGACCCCGAACTGATCATCAATTCAGACCCCGAAATGACCATCAACAGACCCTAGGCTGAACATAAACTCAGACCCCAGACTGAGCATCAACAGACCACAGACTGAGCATCAACTCAGACCCCAGACTGAGCATCAACTCAGACCCCAGATTGACCATCAATTCAGACACCGAACTGACCATCAACTCAGACCCCAGACTGAGCAGCAACACAGATCCCGAACAGACCATCAACTCAAAACCCAGACTGACCATCAATTCAGACCCCAGAGTGAGCATCAACTCAGACCCCAGACTGAGCATGAACTCAGAACCCAGACTGACCATCAACTCAGACTCTGAACTGAGCATCCAGATCCCAGACTGAGCATCAACTCAGACCGCAGACTGAGCATGAACTCAGACCCCAGACTGAGCATGAACTCAAACCCCAGTCTGAGCATCAACTCAGTCCCCTGAATGAACATCAACTCAGACCCTGAACTGACCATCAACACACACCCCGAACTGAGCATCAACGCAGACCCCAGAATGACCATCAACTCAGACCCCAGACTGATCTTCAACACAGACCCTGAACTGACCATCAACTTAAACCCCGACCTGAGCATCAACTCAGACCCCAGACTGACCATCAACTCAGACCCTGAACTGACCATCAACTCAGACCCTGAACTGACCATCAACTCAGACCCCAGACTGAGCATCAACTCAGACCCCGAACTGATCATCAACTCAAACCCCAGACTGAGCATCAACTCAGACCCCAGACTGAGCAGGAACTCAGAACACAGACTGACCATCAACTCAGACCCCGAACTGACCATCAGCTCAGACCCCAGACTGAGCAGCACCACAGACCCCAGACTGAGCATCAACTCAGACCCCGAACTGACCATCAACCCAGACCCCAGACTATACATCAACTCACACCCCAGACTGAGCATCAACTCAGACCCCGAACTCACCATCAACTCAAACCCCAGACTGAGCATCAACTCAGACCCCAGACTGAGCTGCAACACAGACCCTGAACTGAGCATCAACTCAGACTCCAGAATGAGCATCAACACAAACCCCGAACTGACCATCAACTCAGACCCCAGACTGAGCAGCAACACAGACCCCAGACTGAGCATCAAGTCAGACTCCGAACTGACCATCAACTCAGAGCCTGAAATGACCATCAACAGACCCTAGGCTGAACATAAACTCAGACCCCAAACTGACCATCAATTCAGACCCCAGACTGAGCAGCAACTCAGACCCTCAACTGAGCATCAACTCAGACCCCAGACTGAGCATCAACTCAGAACCCGAACTGACCATCAATTCTGTCCACAGATTGAACAACTCAGACCCCGAACTGACCATCAATTCAGACCCAAGAGTAACCATTAACTCAGACCCCAGACTGAGCAGCAACACACACCCCAGATTGAGCTTCAACTGAGACTCCGAACTGACCATCAATTCAGACGCCAGACTGAGCATCAACTCAGACCCCAGACTAAGCTTCAACTCAGACTCCGAACTGACCATCAATTCAGACCCCAGACTGTGCATCAACTCAGACCCCACTGAGCTGCAACACAGACCCTGAGCTGAGCATCAACTCAGACTCCAGAATGAGCATCAACTCAGACCCCGAACTGACCATCAACTCAGACCCCAGACTGAGCTGCAACACAGACCCTGAACTGAGCTTCAACTCAGACTCCGAACTGACCATCAATTCAGACCCCAGACTGAGCATCAACTCAGACCCCAGACTGAGCTTCAACTCAGACTCCGAACTGACCATCAATTCAGACCCCAGACTGAGCATCAACTCGGACCGCAGACTGAGCATCAACTCAGACCCCAGACTGAACATCAATTCAGACCCCAGAGTGAGCATCAACTCAGACCACAGACTGAGCATCAACTCAGACCTCGAACTGACCATCAACTCAGACCACAGTCTGAGCATGAACACAGACCCCAGAGTGAGCATGAACTCAGACCCAAGAGTCACCATTAACTCAGACCCCAGACTGAGCTTCAACTCAGACTCCGAACTGACCATCAATTCAGACCCCAGACTGAGCATCAACTCGGACCGCAGACTGAGCAACAACTCAGACCCCAGACTGAACATCAACTCAGACCCTGAATTGACCATCAACACACACCCCGAACTGAGCATCAACTCAGACCCCACATTGAGCATCAACTCAGACCCCAGACTGACCATCAATTCAGACCCCAGAGTGAGCATCAACTCAGACCCCAGATTGAGCTTCAACTCAGACTCCGAACTGACCATCAATTCAGACCCCAGACAGAGCATCAACTCAGACCCCAGACTAAGCTTCAACTCAGACTCATAACTGACCACCAATTCAGATCCCAGACTGAGCATCAACTCAGACCCCAGACTGAGCTGCAACACAGACCCTGAACTGAGCATCAACTCAGACTCCAGAATGAGCATCAACTCAGACCCCGAACTGACCATCAACTCAGACCCCAGACTGAGCAGCAACTCAGACCCCAGACTGAGCTTCAACTCAGACTCCGAACTGACCATCAATTCAGACCCCAGACTGAGCATCAACTCAGACCCCAGACTGAGCATCAACTCAGACCCCAGACTGAGCTTCAACTCAGACTCCGAACTGACCATCAATTCAGACCCCAGACTGAGCATCAACTCAGACCCCAGACTGAGCTTCAACTCAGACTCCGAACTGACCATCAATTCAGACCCCAGACTGAGCATCAACTCAGACCCCAGACTGAGCTTCAACTCAGACTCCGAACTGACCATCAATTCAGACCCCAGACTGTGCATCAACTCAGACCCCAGACTGAGCTGCAACACAGACCCTGAACTGAGCTTCAACTCAGACTCCGAACTGACCATCAATTCAGACCCCAAACTGACCATCAACTCAGACCCCAGACTGAGCTTCAACTCAGACTCCGAACTGACCATCAATTCAGACCCCAGACTGAGCATCAACTCGGACCGCAGACTGAGCATCAACTCAGACCCTGAACTGACCATCAACACACACCCCGAACTGAGCATCAACTCAGACCCCAGAGTGAGCATCAACTCAGACCCCAGACTGACCATCAATTCAGACCCCAGAGTGAGCATCAACTCAGACCACAGACTGAGCATCAACTCAGACCTCGAACTGACCATCAACTCAGACCCCAGACTGAGCATGAACTCAGACCCCAGAGTGAGCATGAACTCAGACCCAAGAGTAACCATTAACTCAGACCCCAGACTGAGCAGCAACACACACCCCAGATTGAGCTTCAACTCAGACTCCGAACTGACCATCAATTCAGACCCCAGACTGAGCATCAACTCAGACCCCAGACTGAGCTTCAACTCAGACTCCGAACTGACCATCAATTCAGACCCCAGAGTGAGCATCAACTCGGACCGCAGACTGAGCATCAACTCAGACCCCAGACGGAACATCAACTCAGACCCTGAACTGACCATCAACACACACCCCGAACTGAGCATCAACTCAGACCCCACATTGAGCATCAACTCAGACCCCAGACGGACCATCAATTCAGACCCAAGAGTGAGCATCAACTCAGACCACAGACTGAGCATCAACTCAGACCCCAAACTGACCATCAATTCAGACCCCAGACTGAGCATCAACTCGGACCGCAGACTGAGCATCAACTCAGACCCCAGACTGAACATCAACTCAGACCCTGAACTGACCATCAACACACACCCCGAACTGAGCATCAACTCAGTCCCCACATTGAGCATCAACTCAGACCCCAGACTGACCATCAATTCAGACCCCAGAGTGAGCATCAACTCAGACCACAGACTGAGCATCAACTCAGACCTCGAACTGACCATCAACTCAGACCCCAGACTGAGCATGAACTCAGACCCCAGAGAGAGCATGAACTCAGACCCAAGAGTAACCATTAACTCAGACCCCAGACTGAGCAGCAACACACACCCCAGATTGAGCTTCAACTCAGACCGCGAAAATACCATCAACTCAGACCCCAGACTGAGCATCAACTCAGATCCCGAACAGACCATCAACTCAGACCCCAGACTGACCATCAATTCAGACCCCAGAGTGAGCATTAATTCAGACCACAGACTGAGCATCAACTCAGACCCCAGACTGACCATCAACTCAGACCCCAGATGACCAACAACTCAGACACCGAACTAACCATCAACTCAGACTCCAGACTGAGCAGCAACACAGATCCCGAACAGACCATCAACTCAGACACCAAACTGACCATCAATTCAGACCCCAGAGTGAGCATCAACTCAGACCCCAGACTGAGCATGAACTCAGAACCCAGACTGACCATCAACTCAGACTCTGAACTGAGCATCCAGACCCCAGACTGAGCATCAAATCAGACCGCAGACTGAGCATGAAGTCAGACCCCAGACTGAGCATGAACTCAGACCCAGTCTGAGCATCAACTCAGATCCCGAACAGACCATCAACTCAGACCCCAGACTGACCATCAATTCAGACCCCAGAGAGGGCATCAACACAGACCCCAGACTGAGCATCAACTCAGACCCCAGACTGAGCATGAACTCAGAACCCAGACTGACCATCAACTCAGATTCTGAACTGAGCATCCAGACCCCAGACTGAGCATCAACTCAGACCCCAGACTGAGCTTGAACTCAGACCCCAGACTGAGCATGAACTCAGTCCCCAGACTGAGCATCAACTCAGACCCCAGACTGAGCATGAACTCAGAACCCAGACTGAGCATCAAGTCAGACCCCGAACTGATCATCAATTCAGACCCCGAAATGAACATCAACAGACCCTAGGCTGAACATCAACTCAGACCCGAGACTGACCATCAACTCAAAGCACAGTGGCGCAGTGGTTAGCACCGCAGCCTCACAGCTCCAGGGACCCGGGTTCGATTCCGGGTACTGCCTGTGTGGAGTTTGCAAGTTCTCCCTGTGTCTGCGTGGGTTTTCTCCGGGTGCTCTGGTTTCCTCCCACAAGCCAAAAGACTTGCAGGTTGATAGGTAAATTGGCCATTATAAATTGTCACTAGTATAGGTAGGTGGTAGGGAAATATAGGGACAGGTGGGGATGTTTGGTAGGAATATGGGATTAGTGTAGGATTAGTATAAATGGGTGGTTGATGTTCGGCACAGACTCGGTGGGCCGAAGGGCCTGTTTCAGTGCTGTATCTCTAATCTAAAAAGAACTCAGAACACAGACTGACCATCAACTCAGACCCCGAACTGACCATCAACTCAGACCCCAGACTGAACATCAACTCAGAACCCAGACTGAGCATCAACTCGGACCCCAGACTGAACATCAACTCAGACCCGAGACTGACCATCAACTCAAACCCTGAACTGACTGTCAATTCGGACCACAGCCTGACCATCAACGCTGAGCCCAGACTGACCATCAACCCAGGCCCCGAAATGACCATCAACTCAGACCGCAGACTGAACATCAACTCAGACCGTGAAAAGACCATCAACTCTGACCCCAGACTGAGCATCAACTCAGATCCCGAACAGACCATCAACTCAGACCCCAGACTGACTATCAATTCAGACCCCAGAGTGAGCATCAACTCAGACTACAGACTGAGCATCAACTCAGACCTCGAACTGACCATCAACTCAGACCCCAGAATGAGCATCAACTCAGACCCCAGACTGAGCAAAGAACTCAGAACCCAGACTGACCATCAACTCAGATTCTGAACTGAGCATCCAGACCCCAGACTGAGCATCAACTCAGACCCCTACTGAGCATGAACTCAGACCACAGACTGAGCATGAACTCAGACCCCAGACTGAGCATCAACTCAGACCCCAGACTGAGCATCAACTCAGACCCCAGACTGAACATGAACTCAGAACCCAGACTGAGCATCAAGTCAGACCCCGAACTGATCATCAATTCAGACCCCGAAATGACCATCAACAGACCCTAGGCTGAACATAAACTCAGACCCCAGACTGAGCATCAACAGACCACAGACTGAGCATCAACTCAGACCCCAGACTGAGCATCAACTCAGACCCCAGATTGACCATCAATTCAGACACCGAACTGACCATCAACTCAGACCCCAGACTGAGCAGCAACACAGATCCCGAACAGACCATCAACTCAAAACCCAGACTGACCATCAATTCAGACCCCAGAGTGAGCATCAACTCAGACCCCAGACTGAGCATGAACTCAGAACCCAGACTGACCATCAACTCAGACTCTGAACTGAGCATCCAGATCCCAGACTGAGCATCAACTCAGACCGCAGACTGAGCATGAACTCAGACCCCAGACTGAGCATGAACTCAAACCCCAGTCTGAGCATCAACTCAGTCCCCTGAATGAACATCAACTCAGACCCTGAACTGACCATCAACACACACCCCGAACTGAGCATCAACGCAGACCCCAGAATGACCATCAACTCAGACCCCAGACTGATCTTCAACACAGACCCTGAACTGACCATCAACTTAAACCCCGACCTGAGCATCAACTCAGACCCCAGACTGACCATCAACTCAGACCCTGAACTGACCATCAACTCAGACCCTGAACTGACCATCAACTCAGACCCCAGACTGAGCATCAACTCAGACCCCGAACTGATCATCAACTCAAACCCCAGACTGAGCATCAACTCAGACCCCAGACTGAGCAGGAACTCAGAACACAGACTGACCATCAACTCAGACCCCGAACTGACCATCAGCTCAGACCCCAGACTGAGCAGCACCACAGACCCCAGACTGAGCATCAACTCAGACCCCGAACTGACCATCAACCCAGACCCCAGACTATACATCAACTCACACCCCAGACTGAGCATCAACTCAGACCCCGAACTCACCATCAACTCAAACCCCAGACTGAGCATCAACTCAGACCCCAGACTGAGCTGCAACACAGACCCTGAACTGAGCATCAACTCAGACTCCAGAATGAGCATCAACACAAACCCCGAACTGACCATCAACTCAGACCCCAGACTGAGCAGCAACACAGACCCCAGACTGAGCATCAAGTCAGACTCCGAACTGACCATCAACTCAGAGCCTGAAATGACCATCAACAGACCCTAGGCTGAACATAAACTCAGACCCCAAACTGACCATCAATTCAGACCCCAGACTGAGCAGCAACTCAGACCCTCAACTGAGCATCAACTCAGACCCCAGACTGAGCATCAACTCAGAACCCGAACTGACCATCAATTCTGTCCACAGATTGAACAACTCAGACCCCGAACTGACCATCAATTCAGACCCAAGAGTAACCATTAACTCAGACCCCAGACTGAGCAGCAACACACACCCCAGATTGAGCTTCAACTGAGACTCCGAACTGACCATCAATTCAGACGCCAGACTGAGCATCAACTCAGACCCCAGACTAAGCTTCAACTCAGACTCCGAACTGACCATCAATTCAGACCCCAGACTGTGCATCAACTCAGACCCCACTGAGCTGCAACACAGACCCTGAGCTGAGCATCAACTCAGACTCCAGAATGAGCATCAACTCAGACCCCGAACTGACCATCAACTCAGACCCCAGACTGAGCTGCAACACAGACCCTGAACTGAGCTTCAACTCAGACTCCGAACTGACCATCAATTCAGACCCCAGACTGAGCATCAACTCAGACCCCAGACTGAGCTTCAACTCAGACTCCGAACTGACCATCAATTCAGACCCCAGACTGAGCATCAACTCGGACCGCAGACTGAGCATCAACTCAGACCCCAGACTGAACATCAATTCAGACCCCAGAGTGAGCATCAACTCAGACCACAGACTGAGCATCAACTCAGACCTCGAACTGACCATCAACTCAGACCACAGTCTGAGCATGAACACAGACCCCAGAGTGAGCATGAACTCAGACCCAAGAGTCACCATTAACTCAGACCCCAGACTGAGCTTCAACTCAGACTCCGAACTGACCATCAATTCAGACCCCAGACTGAGCATCAACTCGGACCGCAGACTGAGCAACAACTCAGACCCCAGACTGAACATCAACTCAGACCCTGAATTGACCATCAACACACACCCCGAACTGAGCATCAACTCAGACCCCACATTGAGCATCAACTCAGACCCCAGACTGACCATCAATTCAGACCCCAGAGTGAGCATCAACTCAGACCCCAGATTGAGCTTCAACTCAGACTCCGAACTGACCATCAATTCAGACCCCAGACAGAGCATCAACTCAGACCCCAGACTAAGCTTCAACTCAGACTCATAACTGACCACCAATTCAGATCCCAGACTGAGCATCAACTCAGACCCCAGACTGAGCTGCAACACAGACCCTGAACTGAGCATCAACTCAGACTCCAGAATGAGCATCAACTCAGACCCCGAACTGACCATCAACTCAGACCCCAGACTGAGCAGCAACTCAGACCCCAGACTGAGCTTCAACTCAGACTCCGAACTGACCATCAATTCAGACCCCAGACTGAGCATCAACTCAGACCCCAGACTGAGCATCAACTCAGACCCCAGACTGAGCTTCAACTCAGACTCCGAACTGACCATCAATTCAGACCCCAGACTGAGCATCAACTCAGACCCCAGACTGAGCTTCAACTCAGACTCCGAACTGACCATCAATTCAGACCCCAGACTGAGCATCAACTCAGACCCCAGACTGAGCTTCAACTCAGACTCCGAACTGACCATCAATTCAGACCCCAGACTGTGCATCAACTCAGACCCCAGACTGAGCTGCAACACAGACCCTGAACTGAGCTTCAACTCAGACTCCGAACTGACCATCAATTCAGACCCCAAACTGACCATCAACTCAGACCCCAGACTGAGCTTCAACTCAGACTCCGAACTGACCATCAATTCAGACCCCAGACTGAGCATCAACTCGGACCGCAGACTGAGCATCAACTCAGACCCTGAACTGACCATCAACACACACCCCGAACTGAGCATCAACTCAGACCCCAGAGTGAGCATCAACTCAGACCCCAGACTGACCATCAATTCAGACCCCAGAGTGAGCATCAACTCAGACCACAGACTGAGCATCAACTCAGACCTCGAACTGACCATCAACTCAGACCCCAGACTGAGCATGAACTCAGACCCCAGAGTGAGCATGAACTCAGACCCAAGAGTAACCATTAACTCAGACCCCAGACTGAGCAGCAACACACACCCCAGATTGAGCTTCAACTCAGACTCCGAACTGACCATCAATTCAGACCCCAGACTGAGCATCAACTCAGACCCCAGACTGAGCTTCAACTCAGACTCCGAACTGACCATCAATTCAGACCCCAGAGTGAGCATCAACTCGGACCGCAGACTGAGCATCAACTCAGACCCCAGACGGAACATCAACTCAGACCCTGAACTGACCATCAACACACACCCCGAACTGAGCATCAACTCAGACCCCACATTGAGCATCAACTCAGACCCCAGACGGACCATCAATTCAGACCCAAGAGTGAGCATCAACTCAGACCACAGACTGAGCATCAACTCAGACCCCAAACTGACCATCAATTCAGACCCCAGACTGAGCATCAACTCGGACCGCAGACTGAGCATCAACTCAGACCCCAGACTGAACATCAACTCAGACCCTGAACTGACCATCAACACACACCCCGAACTGAGCATCAACTCAGTCCCCACATTGAGCATCAACTCAGACCCCAGACTGACCATCAATTCAGACCCCAGAGTGAGCATCAACTCAGACCACAGACTGAGCATCAACTCAGACCTCGAACTGACCATCAACTCAGACCCCAGACTGAGCATGAACTCAGACCCCAGAGAGAGCATGAACTCAGACCCAAGAGTAACCATTAACTCAGACCCCAGACTGAGCAGCAACACACACCCCAGATTGAGCTTCAACTCAGACCGCGAAAATACCATCAACTCAGACCCCAGACTGAGCATCAACTCAGATCCCGAACAGACCATCAACTCAGACCCCAGACTGACCATCAATTCAGACCCCAGAGTGAGCATTAATTCAGACCACAGACTGAGCATCAACTCAGACCCCAGACTGACCATCAACTCAGACCCCAGATGACCAACAACTCAGACACCGAACTAACCATCAACTCAGACTCCAGACTGAGCAGCAACACAGATCCCGAACAGACCATCAACTCAGACACCAAACTGACCATCAATTCAGACCCCAGAGTGAGCATCAACTCAGACCCCAGACTGAGCATGAACTCAGAACCCAGACTGACCATCAACTCAGACTCTGAACTGAGCATCCAGACCCCAGACTGAGCATCAAATCAGACCGCAGACTGAGCATGAAGTCAGACCCCAGACTGAGCATGAACTCAGACCCAGTCTGAGCATCAACTCAGATCCCGAACAGACCATCAACTCAGACCCCAGACTGACCATCAATTCAGACCCCAGAGAGGGCATCAACACAGACCCCAGACTGAGCATCAACTCAGACCCCAGACTGAGCATGAACTCAGAACCCAGACTGACCATCAACTCAGATTCTGAACTGAGCATCCAGACCCCAGACTGAGCATCAACTCAGACCCCAGACTGAGCTTGAACTCAGACCCCAGACTGAGCATGAACTCAGTCCCCAGACTGAGCATCAACTCAGACCCCAGACTGAGCATGAACTCAGAACCCAGACTGAGCATCAAGTCAGACCCCGAACTGATCATCAATTCAGACCCCGAAATGAACATCAACAGACCCTAGGCTGAACATAAACACAGACCCCAAACTGACCATCAATTCAGACCCCAGACTGAGCATCAACTCAGACCACAGACTGAGCATCAACTCAGACCCCAGACTGAGCATCAACTCAGACCCCAGATTGACCATCAACTCAGGCACCTAACTGACCATCAACTCAGACCCCAGACTGATCAGCAACACAGATCCCGAACAGACCATCAACTCAGACCCCAGACTGAGCATCAATTCAGACCCCAGAGTGAGCATCAACTCAGACCCCAGACTGACCATCAATTCAGACCCCAGAGTGAGCATCAACTCAGACCCCAGACTGACCATCAACTCAGAACCCCGACTGACCATCAACTCAGACTCTGAACTGAGCATCCAGACCCCAGACTGAGCATCAACTCAGACCCCAGACTGAGCATCAACTCAGACCCCAGACTGAGCATGAACTCAGACCCCTGAATGAATATCAACTCAGACTCTGAATTGACCATCAACACAGACCCCGAACTGACCATCAATTCAGACCCCAGTCTGAGCATCAGCTCAGACCCCAGACTGAGCATCAACACAGACCCCAGACTGACCATCAGCCCAGGCCCCGAAATGACCATCCACTCAGGCCCCAGACTGAACATCAACTCAGACCGCGAAAAGACCATCAACTCAGACCTCAGACTGAGCATCAACTCAATCCCCAGACTGAGCATCAACTCAGACCCCAAACTGACCATCAATTCAGACCCCAGACTGAGCATCAGCTCAGACCCCAGACTGAGCATCAACTCAGACCCCAGACTGAGCATCAACTCAGACCCCATACTAAACATCAACTCAGACCCCAGACTGAACATCAACTCAGACCCCGAACTGACTGTCAAATCGGACCCCAGCCTGACCATCCACACAGACCCCAGACTGACCATCAGCCCAGGCCCCGAAATGACCATCCACTCAGGCCCCAGACTGAACATCAACTCAGACCGCGAAAAGACCATCAACTCAGACCTCAGACTGAGCATCAACTCAATCCCCAGACTGAGCATCAACTCAGACCCCAAACTGACCATCAATTCAGACTCCAGAATGAGCATCAACTCAGACCCCGAACTGACCATCCACTCAGACCCCAGACTGAGCAGCAACACACACCCCAGATTGAGCTTCAACTCAGACTCCGAACTGACCATCAATGCAGACCCCAGACCGAGCATCAACTCAGACCCCAGACTGAGCTTCAACACAGACTCCGAACTGACCATCAATTCAGACCCCAGACTGAGCATCAACTCAGACCCCAGACTGAGCTTCAACTCAGACTCCGAACTGACCATCAATTCAGACCCCAGAGTGAGCATCAACTCGGACCGCAGACTGAGCATCAACTCAGACCCCAGACTGAACATCAACTCAGACCCTGAACTGACCATCAACACACACCCCGAACTGAGCATCAACTCAGACCCCACATTGAGCATCAACTCAGACCCCGAACTGATCATCAACAGACCCTAGGCTGAACGTAAACCCAGACCCCAAACTGACCATCAATTCAGACCCCAGACTGAGCATCAACTCGGACCGCAGACTGAGCATCAACTCAGACCCCAGACTGAACATCGACTCAGACCCTGCACTGACCATCAACACACACCCCGAACTGAGCATCAACTCAGACCCCACATTGAGCATCAACTCAGACCCCAGACTGACCATCAATTCAGACCCCAGAGTGAGCATCAACTCAGACCACAGACTGAGCATCAACTCAGACCTCGAACTGACCATCAACTCAGACCCCAGACTGAGCATGAACTCAGACCCCAGAGTGAGCATGAACTCAGACCCAAGAGTAACCATTAACTCTGACCCCAGACTGAGCAGCAACACACACCCCAGATTGAGCTTCAACTCAGACCGCGAAAAGACCATCAACTCAGACCCCAGACTGAGCATGAACTCAGACCCCAGAGTGAGCATGAACTCAGACCCAAGAGTAACCATTAACTCTGACCCCAGACTGAGCAGCAACACACACCCCAGATTGAGCTTCAACTCAGACCGCGAAAAGACCATCAACTCAGACCCCAGACTGAGCATCAACTCAGATCCCGAACAGACCATCAACTCAGACCCCAGACTGACCATCAATTCAGACCCCAGAGTGAGCATTAACTCAGACCACAGACTGAGCATCAACTCAGACCCCAGACTGACCATCAACTCAGACCCCAGATTGACCATCAACTCAGACACCGAACTGACCATCAACTCAGACCCCAGACTGAGCAGCAACACAGATCCCGAACAGACCATCAACTCAGACACCAAACTGACCATCAATTCAGACCCCAGAGTGAGCATCAACTCAGACCCCAGACTGAGCATGAACTCAGAACCCAGACTGACCATCAACTCAGACTCTGAACTGAGCATCCAGACCCCAGACTGAGCATCAACTCAGATCCCGAACAGACCATCAACTCAGACCCCAGACTGACCATCAATTCAGACCCCAGAGAGAGCATCAACTCAGACCTCGAACTGACCATCAAATCAGACCCCAGACTGAGCATCAACTCAGACCCCAGACTGAGCATGAACTCAGAACCCAGACTGACAATCAACTCAGATTCTGAACTGAGCATCCAGACCCCAGACTGAGCATCAACTCAGACCCCAGACTGAGCTTGAAATCAGACCCCAGACTGAGCATGAACTCAGTCCCCAGACTGAGCATCAACTCAGACCCCAGACTGAGCATGAACACAGAACCCAGACTGAGCACAAAGTCAGACCCCGAACTGATCATCAATTCAGACCCCGAAATGAACATCAACAGACCCGAGGCTGAACATCAACTCAGACCCCAAACTGACCATCAATTCAGACCCCAGACTGAGCATCAACTCAGACCACAGACTGAGCATCAACTCAGACCCGAGACTGAACATCAACTCAGACCCCAGACTGAACATCAACTCAGACCCCGAACTGACTGTCAAATCGGACCCCAGCCTGACCATCAACACAGACCCCAGACTGACCATCAGCCCAGGCCCCGAAATGACCATCAACTCAGACCTCAGACTGAGCATCAACTCAATCCCCAGACTGAGCATCAACTCAGACCCCAAACTGACCATCAATACAGACTCCAGAATGAGCATCAACTCAGACCCCGAACTGACCATCCACTCAGACCCCAGACTGAGCTTGAACTCAGACCCCAGACTGAGCATGAACTCAGTCCCCAGACTGAGCATCAACTCAGACCCCAGACTGAGCATAAACTCAGAACCCAGACTGAGCATCAAGTCAGACCCCGAACTGATCATCAATTCAGACCCCGAAATGAACATCAACAGACCCTAGGCTGAACATAAACACAGACCCCAAACTGACCATCAATTCAGACCCCAGACTGAGCATCAACTCAGACCCCAGACTGAGCATGAACTCAGAACCCAGACTGACCATCAACTCAGACTCTGAACTGAGCATCCAGACCCCAGACTGAGCATCAAATCAGACCGCAGACTGAGCATGAAGTCAGACCCCAGACTGAGCATGAACTCAGACCCAGTCTGAGCATCAACTCAGATCCCGAACAGACCATCAACTCAGACCCCAGACTGACCATCAATTCAGACCCCAGAGAGGGCATCAACACAGACCCCAGACTGAGCATCAACTCAGACCCCAGACTGAGCATGAACTCAGAACCCAGACTGACCATCAACTCAGATTCTGAACTGAGCATCCAGACCCCAGACTGAGCATCAACTCAGACCCCAGACTGAGCTTGAACTCAGACCCCAGACTGAGCATGAACTCAGTCCCCAGACTGAGCATCAACTCAGACCCCAGACTGAGCATGAACTCAGAACCCAGACTGAGCATCAAGTCAGACCCCGAACTGATCATCAATTCAGACCCCGAAATGAACATCAACAGACCCTAGGCTGAACATAAACACAGACCCCAAACTGACCATCAATTCAGACCCCAGACTGAGCATCAACTCAGACCACAGACTGAGCATCAACTCAGACCCCAGACTGAGCATCAACTCAGACCCCAGATTGACCATCAACTCAGACACCTAACTGACCATCAACTCAGACCCCAGACTGAGCAGCAACACAGATCCCGAACAGACCATCAACTCAGACCCCAGACTGAGCATCAATTCAGACCCCAGAGTGAGCATCAACTCAGACCCCAGACTGACCATCAATTCAGACCCCAGAGTGAGCATCAACTCAGACCCCAGACTGACCATCAACTCAGAACCCCGACTGACCATCAACTCAGACTCTGAACTGAGCATCCAGACCCCAGACTGAGCATCAACTCAGACCCCAGACTGAGCATCAACTCAGACCCCAGACTGAGCATGAACTCAGACCCCTGAATGAATATCAACTCAGACTCTGAATTGACCATCAACACAGACCCCGAACTGACCATCAATTCAGACCCCAGTCTGAGCATCAGCTCAGACCCCAGACTGAGCATCAACACAGACCCCAGACTGACCATCAGCCCAGGCCCCGAAATGACCATCCACTCAGGCCCCAGACTGAACATCAACTCAGACCGCGAAAAGACCATCAACTCAGACCTCAGACTGAGCATCAACTCAATCCCCAGACTGAGCATCAACTCAGACCCCAAACTGACCATCAATTCAGACCCCAGACTGAGCATCAGCTCAGACCCCAGACTGAGCATCAACTCAGACCCCAGACTGAGCATCAACTCAGACCCCATACTGAACATCAACTCAGACCCCAGACTGAACATCAACTCAGACCCCGAACTGACTGTCAAATCGGACCCCAGCCTGACCATCCACACAGACCCCAGACTGACCATCAGCCCAGGCCCCGAAATGACCATCCACTCAGGCCCCAGACTGAACATCAACTCAGACCGCGAAAAGACCATCAACTCAGACCTCAGACTGAGCATCAACTCAATCCCCAGACTGAGCATCAACTCAGACCCCAAACTGACCATCAATTCAGACTCCAGAATGAGCATCAACTCAGACCCCGAACTGACCATCCACTCAGACCCCAGACTGAGCAGCAACACACACCCCAGATTGAGCTTCAACTCAGACTCCGAACTGACCATCAATGCAGACCCCAGACCGAGCATCAACTCAGACCCCAGACTGAGCTTCAACACAGACTCCGAACTGACCATCAATTCAGACCCCAGACTGAGCATCAACTCAGACCCCAGACTGAGCTTCAACTCAGACTCCGAACTGACCATCAATTCAGACCCCAGAGTGAGCATCAACTCGGACCGCAGACTGAGCATCAACTCAGACCCCAGACTGAACATCAACTCAGACCCTGAACTGACCATCAACACACACCCCGAACTGAGCATCAACTCAGACCCCACATTGAGCATCAACTCAGACCCCGAACTGATCATCAACAGACCCTAGGCTGAACGTAAACCCAGACCCCAAACTGACCATCAATTCAGACCCCAGACTGAGCATCAACTCGGACCGCAGACTGAGCATCAACTCAGACCCCAGACTGAACATCGACTCAGACCCTGCACTGACCATCAACACACACCCCGAACTGAGCATCAACTCAGACCCCACATTGAGCATCAACTCAGACCCCAGACTGACCATCAATTCAGACCCCAGAGTGAGCATCAACTCAGACCACAGACTGAGCATCAACTCAGACCTCGAACTGACCATCAACTCAGACCCCAGACTGAGCATGAACTCAGACCCCAGAGTGAGCATGAACTCAGACCCAAGAGTAACCATTAACTCTGACCCCAGACTGAGCAGCAACACACACCCCAGATTGAGCTTCAACTCAGACCGCGAAAAGACCATCAACTCAGACCCCAGACTGAGCATCAACTCAGATCCCGAACAGACCATCAACTCAGACCCCAGACTGACCATCAATTCAGACCCCAGAGTGAGCATTAACTCAGACCACAGACTGAGCATCAACTCAGACCCCAGACTGACCATCAACTCAGACCCCAGATTGACCATCAACTCAGACACCGAACTGACCATCAACTCAGACCCCAGACTGAGCAGCAACACAGATCCCGAACAGACCATCAACTCAGACACCAAACTGACCATCAATTCAGACCCCAGAGTGAGCATCAACTCAGACCCCAGACTGAGCATGAACTCAGAACCCAGACTGACCATCAACTCAGACTCTGAACTGAGCATCCAGACCCCAGACTGAGCATCAACTCAGATCCCGAACAGACCATCAACTCAGACCCCAGACTGACCATCAATTCAGACCCCAGAGAGAGCATCAACTCAGACCTCGAACTGACCATCAAATCAGACCCCAGACTGAGCATCAACTCAGACCCCAGACTGAGCATGAACTCAGAACCCAGACTGACAATCAACTCAGATTCTGAACTGAGCATCCACACCCCAGACTGAGCATCAACTCAGACCCCAGACTGAGCTTGAAATCAGACCCCAGACTGAGCATGAACTCAGTCCCCAGACTGAGCATCAACTCAGACCCCAGACTGAGCATGAACACAGAACCCAGACTGAGCACAAAGTCAGACCCCGAACTGATCATCAATTCAGACCCCGAAATGAACATCAACAGACCCGAGGCTGAACATCAACTCAGACCCCAAACTGACCATCAATTCAGACCCCAGACTGAGCATCAACTCAGACCACAGACTGAGCATCAACTCAGACCCGAGACTGAACATCAACTCAGACCCCAGACTGAACATCAACTCAGACCCCGAACTGACTGTCAAATCGGACCCCAGCCTGACCATCAACACAGACCCCAGACTGACCATCAGCCCAGGCCCCGAAATGACCATCAACTCAGACCTCAGACTGAGCATCAACTCAATCCCCAGACTGAGCATCAACTCAGACCCCAAACTGACCATCAATACAGACTCCAGAATGAGCATCAACTCAGACCCCGAACTGACCATCCACTCAGACCCCAGACTGAGCTTGAACTCAGACCCCAGACTGAGCATGAACTCAGTCCCCAGACTGAGCATCAACTCAGACCCCAGACTGAGCATAAACTCAGAACCCAGACTGAGCATCAAGTCAGACCCCGAACTGATCATCAATTCAGACCCCGAAATGAACATCAACAGACCCTAGGCTGAACATAAACACAGACCCCAAACTGACCATCAATTCAGACCCCAGACTGAGCATCAACTCAGACCACAGACTGAGCATCAACTCAGACCCCAGACTGAGCATCAACTCAGACCCCAGATTGACCATCAACTCAGACACCGAACTGACCATCAACTCAGACCCCAGACTGAGCAGCAACACAGATCCCGAACAGACCATCAACTCAGACCCCAGACTGACCATCAATTCAGACCCCAGAGTGAGCATCAACTCAGACCCCAGACTGACCATCAATTCAGACCCCAGAGTGAGCATCAACTCAGACCCCAGACTGACCATCAACTCAGAACCCCGACTGACCATCAACTCAGACTCTGAACTGAGCATCCAGACCCCAGACTGAGCATCAACTCAGACCCCAGACTGAGCATCAACTCAGACCCCAGACTGAGCATGAACTCAGACCCCTGAATGAATATCAACTCAGACTCTGAATTGACCATCAACACAGACCCCGAACTGACCATCAATTCAGACCCCAGACTGAGCATCAGCTCAGACCCCATACTGAGCATCAACACAGACCCCAGACTGAGCATCAACTCAGACCCCAGACTGAGCATCAACTCAGACCCCAGACTGAACATCAACTCAGACCCCAGACTGAACATCAACTCAGACCCCGAACTGACTGTCAAATCGGACCCCAGCCTGACCATCAACACAGACCCCAGACTGACCATCAGCCCAGGCCCCGAAATGACCATCCACTCAGGCCCCAGACTGAACATCAACTCAGACCGCGAAAAGACCATCAACTCAGACCTCAGACTGAGCATCAACTCAATCCCCAGACTGAGCATCAACTCAGACCCCAAACTGACCATCAATTCAGACCCCAGACTGAGCATCAGCTCAGACCCCAGACTGAGCATCAACTCAGACCCCAGACTGAGCATCAACTCAGACCCCAGACTGAACATCAACTCAGACCCCAGACTGAACATCAACTCAGACCCCGAACTGACTGTCAAATCGGACCCCAGCCTGACCATCAACACAGACCCCAGACTGACCATCAGCCCAGGCCCCGAAATGACCATCCACTCAGGCCCCAGACTGAACATCAACTCAGACCGCGAAAAGACCATCAACTCAGACCTCAGACTGAGCATCAACTCAATCCCCAGACTGAGCATCAACTCAGACCCCAAACTGACCATCAATTCAGACTCCAGAATGAGCATCAACTCAGACCCCGAACTGACCATCCACTCAGACCCCAGACTGAGCAGCAACACACACCCCAGATTGAGCTTCAACTCAGACTCCGAACTGACCATCAATGCAGACCCCAGAAAGAGCATCAACTCAGACCCCAGACTGAGCTTCAACACAGACTCCGAACTGACCATCAATTCAGACCCCAGACTGAGCATCAACTCAGACCCCAGACTGAGCTTCAACTCAGACTCCGAACTGACCATCAATTCAGACCCCAGAGTGAGCATCAACTCGGACCGCAGACTGAGCATCAACTCAGACCCCAGACTGAACATCAACTCAGACCCTGAACTGACCATCAACACACACCCCGAACTGAGCATCAACTCAGAACCCACATTGAGCATCAACTCAGACCCCAGACTGACCATCAATTCAGACCCCAGAGTGAGCATCAACTCAGACCACAGACTGAGCATCAACTCAGACCTCGAACTGACCATCAACTCAGACCCCAGACTGAGCATGAACTCAGAACCCAGACTGAGCATCAAGTCAGACCCCGAACTGATCATCAACAGACCCTAGGCTGAACGTAAACCCAGACCCCAAACTGACCATCAATTCAGACCCCAGACTGAGCATCAACTCGGACCGCAGACTGAGCATCAACTCAGACCCCAGACTGAACATCGACTCAGACCCTGCACTGACCATCAACACACACCCCGAACTGAGCATCAACTCAGACCCCACATTGAGCATCAACTCAGACCCCAGACTGACCATCAATTCAGACCCCAGAGTGAGCATCAACTCAGACCACAGACTGAGCATCAATTCAGACCTCGAACTGACCATCAACTCAGACCCCAGACTGAGCATGAACTCAGACCCCAGAGTGAGCATGAACTCAGACCCAAGAGTAACCATTAACTCTGACCCCAGACTGAGCAGCAACACACACCCCAGATTGAGCTTCAACTCAGACCGCGAAAAGACCATCAACTCAGACCCCAGACTGAGCATGAACTCAGACCCCAGAGTGAGCATGAACTCAGACCCAAGAGTAACCATTAACTCTGACCCCAGACTGAGCAGCAACACACACCCCAGATTGAGCTTCAACTCAGACCGCGAAAAGACCATCAACTCAGACCCCAGACTGAGCATCAGCTCAGATCCCGAACAGACCATCAAATCAGACCCCAGACTGACCATCAATTCAGACCCCAGAGTGAGCATTAACTCAGACCACAGACTGAGCATCAACTCAGACCCCAGACTGACCATCAACTCAGACCCCAGATTGACCATCAACTCAGACACCGAACTGACCATCAACTCAGACCCCAGACTGAGCAGCAACACAGATCCCGAACAGACCATCAACTCAGACACCAAACTGACCATCAATTCAGACCCCAGAGTGAGCATCAACTCAGACCCCAGACTGAGCATGAACTCAGAACCCAGACTGACCATCAACTCAGACTCTGAACTGAGCATCCAGACCCCAGACTGAGCGTCAACTCAGATCCCGAACAGACCATCAACTCAGACCCCAGACTGACCATCAATTCAGACCCCAGAGAGAGCATCAACTCAGACCTCGAACTGACCATCAAATCAGACCCCAGACTGAGCATCAACTCAGACCCCAGACTGAGCATGAACTCAGAACCCAGACTGACCATCAACTCAGATTCTGAACTGAGCATCCAGACCCCAGACTGAGCATCAACTCAGACCCCAGACTGAGCTTGAAATCAGACCCCAGACTGAGCATGAACTCAGTCCCCAGACTGAGCATCAACTCAGACCCCAGACTGAGCATGAACACAGAACCCAGACTGAGCATCAAGTCAGACCCCGAACTGATCATCAATTCAGACCCCGAAATGAACATCAACAGACCCGAGGCTGAACATCAACTCAGACCCCAAACTGACCATCAATTCAGACCCCAGACTGAGCATCAACTCAGACCACAGACTGAGCATCAACTCAGACCCGAGACTGAACATCAACTCAGACCCCAGACTGAACATCAACTCAGACCCCGAACTGACTGTCAAATCGGACCCCAGCCTGACCATCAACACAGACCCCAGACTGACCATCAGCCCAGGCCCCGAAATGACCATCAACTCAGACCTCAGACTGAGCATCAACTCAATCCCCAGACTGAGCATCAACTCAGACCCCAAACTGACCATCAATACAGACTCCAGAATGAGCATCAACTCAGACCCCGAACTGACCATCCACTCAGACCCCAGACTGAGCAGCAACACACACCCCAGATTGAGCTTCAACTCAGACACCGAACTGACCAGCAATTCAGACCCTAGACTGAGCATCAACTCAGACCACAGACTGAGCTTCAACACAGACTCCGAGCTGACCATCAATTCAGACCCCAGACTGAGCATCAACTCAGACCCCAGACTGAGCTTCAACTCAGACTCCGAACTGACCATCACTTCAGACCCCAGACTGAGCATCAACTCGGACCGCAGACTGAGCATCAACTCAGACCCCAGACTGAACATCAACTCAGACCCTGAACTGACCATCAACACACACCCCGAACTGAGCATCAACTCAGACCCCACATTGAGCATCAACTCAGACCCCAGACTGACCATCAATTCAGACCCCAGAGTGAGCATCAACTCAGACCACAGACTGAGCATCAACTCAGACCTCGAACTGACCATCAACTCAGACCCCAGACTGAGCATGAACTCAGACCCCAGAGTGAGCATGAACTCAGACCCAAGAGTAACCATTAACTCAGACCCCAGACTGAGCAGCAACACACACCCCAGATTGAGCTTCAACTCAGACTCCGAACTGACCATCAATTCAGACCCCAGACTGAGCATCAACTCAGACCCCAGACTGAGCTGCAACTCAGACTCCGAACTGACCATCAATTCAGACTCCAGAGTGAGCATCAACTCGGACCGCAGACTGAGCATCTACTCAGACCCGAGACTGAACATCAACTCGGACCATGAACTGACCATCAACACACACCCCGAACTGAGCATCAACTCAGACCCCACATTGAGCATCAACTCAGACCCCAGACTGACCATCAATTCAGACCCCAAAGTGAGCATCAACTCAGACCACAGACTGAGCATCAACTCAGACCTCGAACTGACCATCAACTCAGAGCCCAGACTGAACATGAACTCAGAACCCAGACTGAGCATCAAGTCAGACACCGAACTGATCATCAACAGTCCCTAGGCTGAACGTAAACCCAGACCCCAAACTGACCATCAATTCAGACCCCAGACTGAGCATCAACTCGGACCGCAGACTGAGCATCAACTCAGACCCCAGACTGAACATCAACTCAGACCCTGAACTGACCATCAACACACACCCCGAACTGAGCATCAACTCAGACCCCACATTGAGCATCAACTCAGACCCCAGACTGACCATCAGTTCAGACCCCAGAGTGAGCATCAACTCAGACCACAGACTGAGCATCAACTCAGACCTCGAACTGACCATCAACTCAGACCCCAGACTGAGCATGAACTCAGACCCCAGAGTGAGCATGAACTCAGACCCAAGAGTAACCATTAACTCAGACCCCAGACTGAGCAGCAACACACACCCCAGATTGAGCTTCAACTCAGACCGCGAAAAGACCATCAACTCAGACCCCAGACTGAGCATCAACTCAGATCCCGAACAGACCATCAACTCAGACCCCAGACTGACCATCAATTCAGACCCCAGAGTGAGCATCAACTCAGACCCCAGATTGAGCTTCAACTCAGACTCCGAACTGACCATCAATTCAGACCCCAGACTGAGCATCAACTCAGACCCCAGACTAAGCTTCAACTCAGACTCCGAACTGACCATCAATTCAGATCCCAGACTGAGCATCAACTCAGACCCCAGACTGAGCTGCAACACAGACCCTGAACTGAGCATCAACTCAGACTCCAGAATGAGCATCAACTCAGACCCCAAACTGACCATCAACTCAGACCCCAGACTGAGCAGCAACACACACCCCAGATTGAGCTTCAACTCAGACTCCGAACTGACCATCAATTCAGACCCCAGACTGAGCATCAACTCAGACCCCATACTGAGCTTCAACTCAGACTCCGAACTGACCATCAATTCAGACCCCAGACTGTGCATCAACTCAGACCCCAGACTGAGCTGCAACACAGACCCTGAACTGAGCTTCAACTCAGACTCCGAACTGACCATCAATTCAGACCCCAGACTGAGCATCAACTCAGACCCCACACTGAGCTTCAACTCAGACTCCGAACTGACCATCAATTCAGACCCCAGGCTGAGCATCAACTCGGACCGCAGACTGAGCATCAACTCAGACCCCAGACTGAACATCAACTCAGACCCTGAACTGACCATCAACACACACCCCGAACTGAGCATCAACTCAGACCCCACATTGAGCATCAACTCAGACCCCAGACTGAGCAGCAACACAGATCCCGAACAGACCATCAACTCAGACACCAAACTGACCATCAATTCAGACCCCAGAGTGAGCATCAACTCAGACCCCAAACTGACCATCAATTCAGACCCCAGAGTGAGCATCAACTCAGACCACAGACTGAGCATCAACTCAGACCTCGAACTGACCATCAACTCAGACCCCAGACTGAGCATGAACTCAGACCCCAGAGTGAGCATGAACTCAGACCCAAGAGTAACCATTAACTCTGACCCCAGACTGAGCAGCAACACACACCCCAGATTGAGCTTCAACTCAGACCGCGAAAAGACCATCAACTCAGACCCCAGACTGAGCATCAACTCAGATCCCGAACAGACCATCAACTCAGACCCCAGACTCACCATCAATTCAGACCCCAGAGTGAGCATTAACTCAGACCACAGACTGAGCATCAACTCAGACCCCAGATTGACCACCAACTCAGACACCGAACTGACCATCAACTCAGACCCCAGACTGAGCAGCAACACAGATCCCGAACAGACCATCAACTCAGACACCAAACTGACCATCAATTCAGACCCCAGAGTGAGCATCAACTCAGACCCCAGACTGAGCATGAACTCAGAACCCAGACTGACCATCAACTCAGACTCTGAACTGAGCATCCAGACCCCAGACTGAGCATCAACTCAGATCCCGAATAGACCATCAACTCAGACCCCAGACTGACCATCAATTCAGACCCCAGAGAGAGCATCAACTCAGATTCTGAACTGAGCATCCAGACCCCAGACTGAGCATCAACTCAGATCCCGAACAGACCATCAACTCAGACACCAAACTGACCATCAATTCAGACCCCAGACTGAGCATCAACTCAGACCCCAGACTGAGCATGAACTCAGAACCCAGACTGACCATCAACTCAGATTCTGAACTGAGCATCCTGACCCCAGACTGAGCATCAACTCAGACCCCAGACTGAGCTTGAACTCAGACCCCAGACTGAGCATGAACTCAGTCCCCAGACTGAGCATCAACTCAGACCCCAGACTGAGCATGAACTCAGAACCCAGACTGAGCATCAAGTCAGACCCCGAACTGATCATCAATTCAGACCCCGAAATGAACATCAACAGACCCGAGGCTGAACATAAACTCAGACCCCAAACTGACCATCAATTCAGACCCCAGACTGAGCATCAACTCAGACCACAGACTGAGCATCAACTCAGACCCGAGACTGAACATCAACTCAGACCCCAGACTGAACATCAACTCAGACCCCGAACTGACTGTCAAATCGGACCCCAGCCTGACCATCAACACAGACCCCAGACTGACCATCAGCCCAGGCCCCGAAATGACCATCCACTCAGGCCCCAGACTGAACATGAACTCAGACCGCGAAAAGACCATCAACTCAGACCCCAGACTGAGCATCAACTCAATCCCCAGACTGAGCATCAACTCAGACCCCAAACTGACCATCAATACAGACTCCAGTATGACCATCCACTCAGACCCCAGACTGAGAAGCAACACACACCCCAGATTGAGCTTCAACTCAGACGCCGAACTGACCAGCAATTCAGACCCCAGACTGAGCATCAACTCAGACCCCAGACTGAGCTTCAACACAGACTCCGAACTGACCATCAATTCAGACCCCAGACTGAGCATCAACTCAGACCCCAGACTGAGCTTCAACTCAGACTCCGAACTGACCATCAATTCAGACCCCAGAGTGAGCATCAACTCGGACCGCAGACTGAGCATCAACTCAGACCCCAGACTGAACATCAACTCAGACCCCAGACTGAACATCAACTCAGACCCCGAACTGACCATCAACACACACACCGAACTGAGCCTCAACTCAGACCCCACATTGAGCATCAACTCAGACCCCAGACTGACCATCAATTCAGACCCCAGAGTGAGCATCAACTCAGACCACAGACTGAGCATCAACTCAGACCTCGAACTGACCATCAACTCAGACCCCAGACTGAGCATGAACTCAGACCCCAGAGTGAGCATGAACTCAGACCCAAGAGTAACCATTAACTCAGACCCCAGACTGAGCAGCAACACACACCCCAGATTGAGCTTCAACTCAGACTCCGAACTGACCATCAATTCAGACCCCAGACTGAGCATCAACTCAGACCCCAGACTGAGCTGCAACTCAGACTCCGAACTGACCATCAATTCAGACTCCAGAGTGAGCATCAACTCGGACCGCAGACTGAGCATCAACTCATACCCGAGACTGAACATCAACTCAGACCCTGAACTGACCATCAACACACACCCCGAACTGAGCATCAACTCAGACCCCACATTGAGCATCAACTCAGACCCCAGACTGACCATCAATTCAGACCCCAAAGTGAGCATCAACTCAGACCACAGACTGAGCATCAACTCAGACCTCGAACTGACCATCAACTCAGAGCCCAGACTGAGCATGAACTCAGAACCCAGACTGAGCATCAAGTCAGACACCGAACTGATCATCAACAGACCCTAGGCTGAACGTAAACCCAGACCCCAAACTGACCATCAATTCAGACCCCAGACTGAGCATCAACTCGGACCGCAGACTGAGCATCAACTCAGACCCCAGACTGAACATCAACTCAGACCCTGAACTGACCATCAACACACACCCCGAACTGAGCATCAACTCAGACCCCACATTGAGCATCAACTCAGACCCCAGACTGACCATCAGTTCAGACCCCAGAGTGAGCATCAACTCAGACCACAGACTGAGCATCAACTCAGACCTCGAACTGACCATCAACTCAGACCCCAGACTGAGCATGAACTCAGACCCCAGAGTGAGCATGAACTCAGACCCAAGAGTAACCATTAACTCAGACCCCAGACTGAGCAGCAACACACACCCCAGATTGAGCTTCAACTCAGACCGCGAAAAGACCATCAACTCAGACCCCAGAGTGAGCATCAACTCAGATCCCGAACAGACCATCAACTCAGACCCCAGACTGACCATCAATTCAGACCCCAGAGTGAGCATCAACTCAGACCCCAGATTGAGCTTCAACTCAGACTCCGAACTGACCATCAATTCAGACCCCAGACTGAGCATCAACTCAGACCCCAGACTAAGCTTCAACTCAGACTCCGAACTGACCATCAATTCAGATCCCAGACTGAGCATCAACTCAGACCCCAGACTGAGCTGCAACACAGACCCTGAACAGAGCATCAACTCAGACTCCAGAATGAGCATCAACTCAGACCCCGAACTGACCATCAACTCAGACCCCAGACTGAGCAGCAACACACACCCCAGATTGAGCTTCAACTCAGACTCCGAACTGACCATCAATTCAGACCCCAGACTGAGCATCAACTCAGACCCCAGACTGAGCTTCAACTCAGACTCCGAACTGACCATCAATTCAGACCCCAGACTGTGCATCAACTCAGACCCCAGACTGAGCTGCAACACAGACCCTGAACTGAGCTTCAACTCAGACTCCGAACTGACCATCAATTCAGACCCCAGACTGAGCATCAACTCAGACCCCAGACTGAGCTTCAACTCAGACTCCGAACTGACCATCAATTCAGACCCCAGACTGAGCATCAACTCGGACCGCAGACTGAGCATCAACTCAGACCCCAGACTGAACATCAACTCAGACCCTGAACTGACCATCAACACACACCCCGAACTGAGCATCAACTCAGAACCCACATTGAGCATCAACTCAGACCCCAGACTGACCATCAATTCAGACCCCAGAGTGAGCATCAACTCAGACCACAGACTGAGCATCAACTCAGACCTCGAACTGACCATCAACTCACACCCCAGACTGAGCATGAACTCAGACCCCAGAGCGAGCATGAACTCAGACCCAAGAGTAACCATTAACTCAGACCACAGACTGAGCAGCAACACACACCCCAGATTGAGCTTCAACTCAGACTCCGAACTGACCATCAATTCAGACCCCAGACTGAGCATCAACTCAGACCCCAGACTGAGCTTCAACTCAGACTCCGAACTGACCATCAATTCAGACCCCAGAGTGAGCATCAACTCGGACCGCAGACTGAGCATCAACTCGGACCCCAGACTGAACATCAACTCAGACCCTGAACTGACCATCAACACACACACCGAACTGAGCATCAACTCAGACCCCACATTGAGCATCAACTCAGACCCCAGACGGACCATCAATTCAGACCCCAGAGTGAGCATCAACTCAGACCACAGACTGAGCATCAACTCAGACCCCAAACTGACCATCAATTCAGACCCCAGACTGAGCATCAACTCGGACCGCAGACTGAGCATCAACTCAGACCCCAGACGGAGCATCAACTCAGACCTCGAACTGACCATCAACTCAGACCCCAGACTGAGCATGAACTCAGACCCCAGAGAGAGCATGAACTCAGACCACAGACTGAGCATCAACTCAGACCCCAAACTGACCATCAATTCAGACCCCAGACTGAGCATTAACTCAGACCACCGACCGAGCATCAGCTCAGACCCCAGACTGACCATCAACTCAGACCCCAGATTGACCATCAACTCAGACACCGAACTGACCATCAACTCAGACCCCAGACTGAGCAGCAACACAGATCCCGAACAGACCACCAACTCAGACACCAAACTGACCATCAATTCAGACCCCAGAGTGAGCATCAACTCAGACCCCAGACTGAGCATGAACTCAGAACCCAGACTGACCATCAACTCAGACTCTGAACTGAGCATCCAGACCCCAGACTGAGCATCAACTCAGACCGCAGACTGAGCATGAAGTCAGACCCCAGACTGAGCATGGACTCAGACTCCAGTCTGAGCATCAACTCAGATCCCGAACAGACCATCAACTCAGACCCCAGACTGACCATCAATTCAGACCCCAGAGAGGGCATCAACACAGACCCCAGACTGAGCATCAACTCAGACCCCAGACTGAGCATGAACTCTGAACCCAGACTGACCATCAACTCAGATTCTGAACTGAGCATCCAGACCCCTGACTGAGCATCAACTCAGACCCCAGACTGAGCATCAACTCAGACCCCAGACTGAGCATGAACTCAGTCCCCAGACTGAGCATCAACTCAGACCCCAGACTGAGCATGAACTCACAACCCAGACTGAGCATCAGGTCCGACCCCGAACTGATCATCAATTCAGACCCCGAAATGAACATCAACAGACCCTAGGCTGAACATAAACTCAGACCCCAAACTGACCATCAATTCAGACCCCAGACTGAGCATCAACTCAGACCACAGACTGAGCATCAACTCAGACCCCAGACTGAGCATCAACTCAGACCCCAGACTGAGCATCAACTCAGACCCCAGACTGAGCAGCAACACAGATCCCGAACAGACCATCAACTCAGACCCCAGACTGACCTTCAATTCAGACCCCAGAGTGAGCATCAACTCAGACCCCAGACTGAGCATGAACTCAGAACCCAGACTGACCATCAACTCAGACTCTGAACTGAGCATCCAGACCCCAGACTGAGCATAAACTCAGACCCCAGACTGAGCATCAACTCAGACCCCAGACTGAGCATGA
This sequence comes from Heterodontus francisci, assembly GCF_036365525.1. Taxonomy (NCBI): domain Eukaryota; kingdom Metazoa; phylum Chordata; class Chondrichthyes; order Heterodontiformes; family Heterodontidae; genus Heterodontus; species Heterodontus francisci. The sequence continues at coordinate 32,128,952 of NC_090383.1, forward strand.
ACTCAGACCCCTGAATGAATATCAACTCAGACTCTGAATTGACCATCAACACAGACCCCGAACTGACCATCAATTCAGACCCCAGAATGAGCATCAGCTCAGACCCCATACTGAGCATCAACACAGACCCCAGACTGAGCATCAACTCAGACCCCAGACTGAGCATCAACTCAGACCCCAGACTGAACATCAACTCAGACCCCAGACTGAACATCAACTCAGACCCCGAACTGACTGTCAAATCGGACCCCAGCCTGACCATCAACACAGACCCCAGACTGACCATCAGCCCAGGCCCCGAAATGACCATCCACTCAGGCCCCAGACTGAACATCAACTCAGACCGCAAAAAGACCATCAACTCAGACCTCAGACTGAGCATCAACTCAATCCCCAGACTGAGCATCAACTCAGACCCCAAACTGAACATCAATTCAGACTCCAGAATGAGCATCAACTCAGACCCCGAACTGACCATCAATGCAGACCCCAGACTGAGCATCAACTCAGACCCCAGACTGAGCTTCAACACAGACTCCGAACTGACCATCAATTCAGACCCCAGACTGAGCATCAACTCAGACCCCAGACTGAGCTTCAACTCAGACTCCGAACTGACCATCAATTCAGACCCCAGAGTGAGCATCAACTCGGACCGCAGACTGAGCATCAACTCAGACCCCAGACTGAACATCAACTCAGACCCTGAACTGACCATCAACACACACCCCGAACTGAGCATCAACTCAGACCCCACATTGAGCATCAACTCAGACCCCAGACTGACCATCAATTCAGACCCCAGAGTGAGCATCAACTCAGACCACAGACTGAGCATCAACTCAGACCTCGAACTGACCATCAACTCAGACCCCAGACTGAGCATGAACTCAGACCCCAGAGTGAGCATGAACTCAGACCCAAGAGTAACCATTAACTCAGACACCAGACTGAGCAGCAACACACCCCCCAGATTGAGCTTCAACTCAGACTCCGAACTGACCATCAATTCAGACCCCAGACTGAGCATCAACTCAGACCCCAGACTGAGCTTCAACTCAGACTCCGAACTGACCATCAATTCAGACCCCAGAGTGAGCATCAACTCGGACCGCAGACTGAGCATCAACTCAGACCCCAGACTGAACATCAACTCAGACCCTGAACTGACCATCAACACACCCCGAACTGAGCATCAACTCAGACCCCACATTGAGCATCAACTCAGACCCCAGACTGACCATCAATTCAGACCCCAGAGTGAGCATCAACTCAGACCACAGACTGAGCATCAACTCAGACCTCGAACTGACCATCAACTCAGACCCCAGACTGAGCATGAACTCAGAACCCAGACTGAGCATCAAGTCAGACCCCGAACTGATCATCAACAGACCCTAGGCTGAACGTAAACCCAGACCCCAGACTGAACATCAACTCAGACCCTGAACTGACCATCAACACACACCCCGAACTGAGCATCAACTCAGACCCCACATTGAGCATCAACTCAGACCCCAGACTGACCATCAATTCAGACCCCAGAGTGAGCATCAACTCAGACCCCAGACTGAGCATCAACTCGGACCGCAGACTGAGCATCAACTCAGACCCCAGACTGAACATCAACTCAGACCCTGAACTGACCATCAACACACACCCCGAACTGAGCATCAACTCAGACCCCACATTGAGCATCAACTCAGACCCCAGACTGACCATCAATTCAGACCCCAGACTGAGCATGAACTCAGACCCCAGACTGAGCATCAACTCAGACCTCGAACTGACCATCAACTCAGACCCCAGACTGAGCATGAACTCAGACCCCAGAGTGAGCATGAACTCAGACCCAAGAGTAACCATTAACTCAGACCCCAGACTGAACAGCAACACACACCCCAGATTGAGCTTCAACTCAGACCGCGAAAAGACCATCAACTCAGACCCCAGAGTGAGCATCAACTCAGATCCCGAACAGACCATCAACTCAGACCCCAGACTGACCATCAATTCAGACCCCAGAGTCAGCATTAACTCAGACCACAGACTGAGCATCAACTCAGACCCCAGACTGACCATCAACTCAGACCCCAGATTGACCATCAACTCAGACACCGAACTGACCATCAACTCAGACCCCAGACTGAGCAGCAACACAGATCCCGAATAGACCATCAACTCAGACACCAAACTGACCATCAATTCAGACCCCAGAGTGAGCATCAACTCAGACCCCAGACTGAGCATGAACTCAGACCCCGAACTGACCATCAACTCAGACCCCAGACTGACCTTCAATTCAGACCCCAGAGTGAGCATCAACTCAGACCCCAGACTGAGCATGAACTCAGAACCCAGACTGACCATCAACTCAGACTCTGAACTGAGCATCCAGACCCCAGACTGAGCATCAACTCAGACCCCAGACTGAGCATCAACTCAGACCCCAGACTGAGCATGAACTCAGACCCCTGAATGAATATCAACTCAGACTCTGAATTGACCATCAACACAGACCCCGAACTGACCATCAATTCAGACCCCAGAATGAGCATCAGCTCAGACCCCATACTGAGCATCAACACAGACCCCAGACTGAGCATCAACTCAGACCCCAGACTGAGCATCAACTCAGACCCCAGACTGAACATCAACTCAGACCCCAGACTGAACATCAACTCAGACCCCGAACTGACTGTCAAATCGGACCCCAGCCTGACCATCAACACAGACCCCAGACTGACCATCAGCCCAGGCCCCGAAATGACCATCCACTCAGGCCCCAGACTGAACATCAACTCAGACCGCAAAAAGACCATCAACTCAGACCTCAGACTGAGCATCAACTCAATCCCCAGACTGAGCATCAACTCAGACCCCAAACTGAACATCAATTCAGACTCCAGAATGAGCATCAACTCAGACCCCGAACTGACCATCAATGCAGACCCCAGACTGAGCATCAACTCAGACCCCAGACTGAGCTTCAACACAGACTCCGAACTGACCATCAATTCAGACCCCAGACTGAGCATCAACTCAGACCCCAGACTGAGCTTCAACTCAGACTCCGAACTGACCATCAATTCAGACCCCAGAGTGAGCATCAACTCGGACCGCAGACTGAGCATCAACTCAGACCCCAGACTGAACATCAACTCAGACCCTGAACTGACCATCAACACACACCCCGAACTGAGCATCAACTCAGACCCCACATTGAGCATCAACTCAGACCCCAGACTGACCATCAATTCAGACCCCAGAGTGAGCATCAACTCAGACCACAGACTGAGCATCAACTCAGACCTCGAACTGACCATCAACTCAGACCCCAGACTGAGCATGAACTCAGACCCCAGAGTGAGCATGAACTCAGACCCAAGAGTAACCATTAACTCAGACACCAGACTGAGCAGCAACACACCCCCCAGATTGAGCTTCAACTCAGACTCCGAACTGACCATCAATTCAGACCCCAGACTGAGCATCAACTCAGACCCCAGACTGAGCTTCAACTCAGACTCCGAACTGACCATCAATTCAGACCCCAGAGTGAGCATCAACTCGGACCGCAGACTGAGCATCAACTCAGACCCCAGACTGAACATCAACTCAGACCCTGAACTGACCATCAACACACCCCGAACTGAGCATCAACTCAGACCCCACATTGAGCATCAACTCAGACCCCAGACTGACCATCAATTCAGACCCCAGAGTGAGCATCAACTCAGACCACAGACTGAGCATCAACTCAGACCTCGAACTGACCATCAACTCAGACCCCAGACTGAGCATGAACTCAGAACCCAGACTGAGCATCAAGTCAGACCCCGAACTGATCATCAACAGACCCTAGGCTGAACGTAAACCCAGACCCCAGACTGAACATCAACTCAGACCCTGAACTGACCATCAACACACACCCCGAACTGAGCATCAACTCAGACCCCACATTGAGCATCAACTCAGACCCCAGACTGACCATCAATTCAGACCCCAGAGTGAGCATCAACTCAGACCCCAGACTGAGCATCAACTCGGACCGCAGACTGAGCATCAACTCAGACCCCAGACTGAACATCAACTCAGACCCTGAACTGACCATCAACACACACCCCGAACTGAGCATCAACTCAGACCCCACATTGAGCATCAACTCAGACCCCAGACTGACCATCAATTCAGACCCCAGACTGAGCATGAACTCAGACCCCAGACTGAGCATCAACTCAGACCTCGAACTGACCATCAACTCAGACCCCAGACTGAGCATGAACTCAGACCCCAGAGTGAGCATGAACTCAGACCCAAGAGTAACCATTAACTCAGACCCCAGACTGAACAGCAACACACACCCCAGATTGAGCTTCAACTCAGACCGCGAAAAGACCATCAACTCAGACCCCAGAGTGAGCATCAACTCAGATCCCGAACAGACCATCAACTCAGACCCCAGACTGACCATCAATTCAGACCCCAGAGTCAGCATTAACTCAGACCACAGACTGAGCATCAACTCAGACCCCAGACTGACCATCAACTCAGACCCCAGATTGACCATCAACTCAGACACCGAACTGACCATCAACTCAGACCCCAGACTGAGCAGCAACACAGATCCCGAATAGACCATCAACTCAGACACCAAACTGACCATCAATTCAGACCCCAGAGTGAGCATCAACTCAGACCCCAGACTGAGCATGAACTCAGAACCCAGACTGACCATCAACTCAGACTCTGAACTGAGCATCCAGACCCCAGACTGAGCATCAACTCAGACCGCAGACTGAGCATGAAGTCAGACCCCAGACTGAGCATGAACTCAGACTCCAGTCTGAGCATCAACTCAGATCCCGAACAGACCATCAACTCAGACCCCAGACTGACCATCAATTCAGACCCCAGAGTGAGCATCAACTCAGACCACAGACTGAGCATCAACTCAGACCTCGAACTGACCATCAACTCAGACCCCAGACTGAGCATGAACTCAGACCCCAGAGTGAGCATGAACTCAGACCCAAGAGTAACCATTAACTCAGACACCAGACTGAGCAGCAACACACCCCCCAGATTGAGCTTCAACTCAGACTCCGAACTGACCATCAATTCAGACCCCAGACTGAGCATCAACTCAGACCCCAGACTGAGCTTCAACTCAGACTCCGAACTGAACATCAATTCAGACCCCAGAGTGAGCATCAACTCGGACCGCAGACTGAGCATCAACTCAGACCCCAGACTGAACATCAACTCAGACCCTGAACTGACCATCAACACACCCCGAACTGAGCATCAACTCAGACCCCACATTGAGCATCAACTCAGACCCCAGACTGACCATCAATTCAGACCCCAGAGTGAGCATCAACTCAGACCACAGACTGAGCATCAACTCAGACCTCGAACTGACCATCAACTCAGACCCCAGACTGAGCATGAACTCAGAACCCAGACTGAGCATCAAGTCAGACCCCGAACTGATCATCAACAGACCCTAGGCTGAACGTAAACCCAGACCCCAGACTGAACATCAACTCAGACCCTGAACTGACCATCAACACACACCCCGAACTGAGCATCAACTCAGACCCCACATTGAGCATCAACTCAGACCCCAGACTGACCATCAATTCAGACCCCAGAGTGAGCATCAACTCAGACCCCAGAGTGAGCATCAACTCGGACCGCAGACTGAGCATCAACTCAGACCCCAGACTGAACATCAACTCAGACCCTGAACTGACCATCAACACACACCCCGAACTGAGCATCAACTCAGACCCCACATTGAGCATCAACTCAGACCCCAGTTTGACCATCAATTCAGACCCCAGAGTGAGCATCAACTCAGACCACAGACTGAGCATCAACTCAGACATCGAACTGACCATCAACTCAGACCCCAGACTGAGCATGAACTCAGACCCCAGAGTGAGCATGAACTCAGACCCAAGAGTAACCATTAACTCAGACCCCAGACTGAGCAGCAACACACACCCCAGATTGAGCTTCAACTCAGACCGCGAAAAGACCATCAACTCAGACCCCAGAGTGAGCATCAACTCAGATCCCGAACAGACCATCAACTCAGACCCCAGACTGACCATCAATTCAGACCCCAGAGTCAGCATTAACTCAGACCACAGACTGAGCATCAACTCAGACCCCAGACTGACCATCAACTCAGACCCCAGATTGACCATCAACTCAGACACCGAACTGACCATCAACTCAGACCCCAGACTGAGCAGCAACACAGATCCCGAATAGACCATCAACTCAGACACCAAACTGACCATCAATTCAGACCCCAGAGTGAGCATCAACTCAGACCCCAGACTGAGCATGAACTCAGAACCCAGACTGACCATCAACTCAGACTCTGAACTGAGCATCCAGACCCCAGACTGAGCATCAACTCAGACCGCAGACTGAGCATGAAGTCAGACCCCAGACTGAGCATGAACTCAGACTCCAGTCTGAGCATCAACTCAGATCCCGAACAGACCATCAACTCAGACCCCAGACTGAGCATCAATTCAGACCCCAGAGAGGGCATCAACACAGACCCCAGACTGAGCATGAACTCAGACCCCTGAATGAATATCAACTCAGACTCTGAATTGACCATCAACACAGACCCCGAACTGACCATCAATTCAGACCCCAGACTGAGCATCAGCTCAGACCCCATACTGAGCATCAATACAGACCCCAGACTGAGCATCAACTCAGACCCCAGACTGAGCATCAACTCAGACCCCAGACTGAACATCAACTCAGACCCCAGACTGAACATCAACTCAGACCCCGAACTGACTGTCATTTCGGACCCCAGCCTGACCATCAACACAGACCCCAGACTGACCATCAGCCCAGGCCCCGAAATGACCATCCACTCAGGCCCCAGACTGAACATCAACTCAGACCGCGAAAAGACCATCAACTCAGACCTCAGACTGAGCATCAACTCAATCCCCAGACTGAGCATCAACTCAGACCCCAAACTGACCATCAATTCAGACTCCAGAATGAGCATCAACTCAGACCCCGAACTGACCATCAATGCAGACTCCAGACTGAGCATCAACTCAGACCCCAGACTGAGCTTCAACACAGACTCCGAACTGACCATCAATTCAGACCCCAGACTGAGCATCAACTCAGACCCCAGACTGAACTTCAACTCAGACTCCAAACTGACCATCAATTCAGACCCCAGAGTGAGCATCAACTCGGACCGCAGACTGAGCATCAACTCAGACCCCAGACTGAACATCAACTCAGACCCTGAACTGACCATCAACACACACCCCGAACTGAGCATCAACTCAGACCCCACATTGAGCATCAACTCAGACCCCAGACTGACCATCAATTCAGACCCCAGAGTGAGCATCAACTCAGACCACAGACGGAGCATCAACTCAGACCTCGAACTGACCATCAACACAGACCCCAGACTGAGCATGAACTCAGACCCCAGAGTGAGCATGAACTCAGACCCAAGAGTAACCATTAACTCAGACCCCAGACTGAGCAGCAACACACCCCCCAGATTGAGCTTCAACTCAGACTCCGAACTGACCATCAATTCAGACCCCAGACTGAGCATCAACACAGACCCCAGACTGAGCTTCAACTCAGACTCCGAACTGACCATCAATTCAGACCCCAGAGTGAGCATCAACTCGGACCGCAGAGTGAGCATCGACTCAGACCCCAGACTGAACATCAACTCAGACCCTGAACTGACCATCAACACACACCCCGAACTGAGCATCAACTCAGACCCCACATTGAGCATCAACTCAGACCCCAGACTGACCATCAATTCAGACCCCAGAGTGAGCATCAACTCAGACCACAGACTGAGCATCAACTCAGACCTCGAACTGACCATCAACTCAGACCCCAGACTGAGCATGAACTCAGAACCCAGACTGAGCATCAAGTCAGACCCCGAACTGATCAACAACAGACCCTAGGCAGAACGTAAACCCAGACCCCAGACTGAACATCAACTCAGACCCTGAACTGACCATCAACACACACCCCGAACTGAGCATCAACTCAGACCCCACATTGAGCATCAACTCAGACCCCAGACTGACCATCAATTCAGACCCCAGAGTGAGCATCAACTCAGACCCCAGACTGAGCATCAACTCGGACCGCAGACTGAGCATCAACTCAGACCCCAGACTGAACATCAACTCAGACCCTGAACTGACCATCAACACACACCCCGAACTGAGCATCAACTCAGACCCCACATTGAGCATCAACTCAGACCCCAGACTGACCATCAATTCAGACCCCAGAGTGAGCATCAACTCAGACCACAGACTGAGCATCAACTCAGACCCCAGACTGACCATCAACTCAGACCCCAGATTGACCATCAACTCAGACACCGAACTGACCATCAACTCAGACCCCAGACTGAGCAGCAACACAGGTCCCGAACAGACCATCAACTCAGACACCAAACTGACCATCAATTCAGACCCCAGAGTGAGCATCAACTCAGACCGCAAACTGACCATCAATTCAGACCCCAGAGTGAGCATCAACTCAGACCACAGACTGAGCATCAACTCAGACCTCGAACTGACCATCAACTCAGACCCCAGACTGAGCATGAACTCAGACCCCAGAGTGAGCATGAACTCAGACCCAAGAGTAACCATTAACTCAGACCCCAGACTGAGCAGCAACACACACCCCAGATTGACCATCAACCCAGGCCCCGAAATGACCATCAACTCAGACGCCAGACTGAACATCAACTCAGACCGCGAAAAGACCATCATCTCAGACCGCAGACTGACCATCAATTCAGACCCCAGAGTGAGCATCAACTCAGACCCCAGACTGAGCATGAACTCAGAACCCAGACTGACCATCAACTCAGACTCTGAACTGAGCATCCAGACCCCAGACTGAGCATCAACTCAGACCGCAGACTGAGCATGAAGTCAGACCCCAGACTGAGCATGAACTCAGACTCCAGTCTGAGCATCAACTCAGATCCCGAACAGACCATCAACTCAGACCCCAGACTGAGCATCAATTCAGACCCCAGAGAGGGCATCAACACAGACCCCAGACTGAGCATGAACTCAGACCCCTGAATGAATATCAACTCAGACTCTGAATTGACCATCAACACAGACCCCGAACTGACCATCAATTCAGACCCCAGACTGAGCATCAGCTCAGACCCCATACTGAGCATCAACACAGACCCCAGACTGAGCATCAACTCAGACCCCAGACTGAGCATCAACTCAGACCCCAGACTGAACATCAACTCAGACCCCAGACTGAACATCAACTCAGACCCCGAACTGACTGTCAAATCGGACCCCAGCCTGACCATCAACACAGACCCCAGACTGACCATCAGCCCAGGCCCCGAAATGACCATCCACTCAGGTCCCAGACTGAACATCAACTCAGACCGCGAAAAGACCATCAACTCAGACCTCAGACTGAGCATCAACTCAATCCCCAGACTGAGCATCAACTCAGACCCCAAACTGACCATCAATTCAGACCCCAGACTGAGCATCAGCTCAGACCCCAGACTGAGCATCAACTCAGACCCCAGACTGAACATCAACTCAGACCCCAGACTGAACATCAACTCAGACCCCGAACTGACTGTCAAATCGGACCCCAGCCTGACCATCAACTCAGACCCCAGACTGAGCAGCAACACAGATCCCGAACAGACCATCAACTCAGACACAAAACTGACCATCAATTCAGACCCCAGAGTGAGCATCAACTCAGACCCCAGACTGAGCATGAACTCAGAACCCAGACTGACCATCAACTCAGACTCTGAACTGAGCATCCAGACCCCAGACTGAGCATCAACTCAGACCGCAGACTGAGCATGAAGTCAGACCCCAGACTGAGCATGAACTCAGACTCCAGTCTGAGCATCAACTCAGATCCCGAACAGACCATCAACTCAGACCCCAGACTGAGCATCAATTCAGACCCCAGAGAGGGCATCAACACAGACCCCAGACTGAGCATGAACTCAGACCCCAGACTGAGCATCAGCTCAGACCCCATACTGAGCATCAACACAGACCCCAGACTGAGCATCAACTCAGACCACAGACTGAGCATCAACTCAGACCCCAGACTGAACATCAACTCAGACCCCAGACTGAACATCAACTCAGACCCCGAACTGACTGTCAAATCGGACCCCAGCCTGACCATCAACACAGACCCCAGACTGACCATCAGCCCAGGCCCCGAAATGACCATCCACTCAGGCCCCAGACTGAACATCAACTCAGACCGCGAAAAGACCATCAACTCAGACCTCAGACTGAGCATCAACTCAATCCCCAGACTGAGCATCAACTCAGACCCCAAACTGACCATCAATTCAGACTCCAGAATGAGCATCAACTCAGACCCCGAACTGACCATCAATGCAGACCCCAGACTGAGCATCAACTCAGACCCCAGACTGAGCTTCAACACAGACTCCGAACTGACCATCAATTCAGACCCCAGACTGAACATCAACTCAGACCCCAGACTGAGCTTCAACTCAGACTCCGAACTGACCATCAATTCAGACCCCAGAGTGAGCATCAACTCAGACCACAGACTGAGCATCAACTCAGACCTCGAACTGACCATCAACTCAGACCCCAGACTGAGCATGAACTCAGAACCCAGACTGAGCATGAACTCAGACCCAAGAGAAACCATTAACTCAGACCCCAGACTGAGCAGCAACACACACCCCAGATTGAGCTTCAACTCAGACCGCGAAAAGACCATCAACTCAGACCCCAGACTGAGCATCAACTCAGATCCCGAACAGACCATCAACTCAGACCCCAGACTGACCATCAATTCAGACCCCAGAGTCAGCATTAACTCAGACCACAGACTGAGCATCAACTCAGACCCCAGACTGACCATCAACTCAGACCCCAGATTGACCATCAACTCAGACACCGAACTGACCATCAACTCAGACCCCAGACTGAGCAGCAACACAGATCCCGAATAGACCATCAACTCAGACACCAAACTGACCATCAATTCAGACCCCAGAGTGAGCATCAACTCAGACCCCAGACTGAGCATGAACTCAGAACCCAGACTGACCATCAACTCAGACTCTGAACTGAGCATCCAGACCCCAGACTGAGCATCAACTCAGACCGCAGACTGAGCATGAAGTCAGACCCCAGACTGAGCATGAACTCAGACTCCAGTCTGAGCATCAACTCAGATCCCGAACAGACCATCAACTCAGACCCCAGACTGAGCATCAATTCAGACCCCAGAGAGGGCATCAACACAGACCCCAGACTGAGCATGAACTCAGACCCCTGAATGAATATCAACTCAGACTCTGAATTGACCATCAACACAGACCCCGAACTGACCATCAATTCAGACCCCAGACTGAGCATCAGCTCAGACCCCATACTGAGCATCAATACAGACCCCAGACTGAGCATCAACTCAGACCCCAGACTGAGCATCAACTCAGATCCCAGACTGAACATCAACTCAGACCCCAGACTGAACATCAACTCAGACCCCGAACTGACTGTCAAATCGGACCCCAGCCTGACCATCAACACAGACCCCAGACTGACCATCAGCCCAGGCCCCGAAATGACCATCCACTCAGGCCCCAGACTGAACATCAACTCAGACCGCGAAAAGACCATCAACTCAGACCTCAGACTGAGCATCAACTCAATCCCCAGACTGAGCATCAACTCAGACCCCAAACTGACCATCAATTCAGACTCCAGAATGAGCATCAACTCAGACCCCTAACTGACCATCAATGCAGACTCCAGACTGAGCATCAACTCAGACCCCAGACTGAGCTTCAACACAGACTCCGAACTGACCATCAATTCAGACCCCAGACTGAGCATCAACTCAGACCCCAGACTGAACTTCAACTCAGACTCCGAACTGACCATCAATTCAGACCCCAGAGTGAGCATCAACTCGGACCGCAGACTGAGCATCAACTCAGACCCCAGACTGAACATCAACTCAGACCCTGAACTGACCATCAACACACACCCCGAACTGAGCATCAACTCAGACCCCACATTGAGCATCAACTCAGACCCCAGACTGACCATCAATTCAGACCCCAGAGTGAGCATCAACTCAGACCACAGACTGAGCATCAACTCAGACCTCGAACTGACCATCAACACAGACCCCAGACTGAGCATGAACTCAGACCCCAGAGTGAGCATGAACTCAGACCCAAGAGTAACCATTAACTCAGACCCCAGACTGAGCAGCAACACACCCCCCAGATTGAGCTTCAACTCAGACTCCGAACTGACCATCAATTCAGACCCCAGACTGAGCATCAACACAGACCCCAGACTGAGCTTCAACTCAGACTCCGAACTGACCATCAATTCAGACCCCAGAGTGAGCATCAACTCGGACCGCAGACTGAGCATCAACTCAGACCCCAGACTGAACATCAACTCAGACCCTGAACTGACCATCAACACACACCCCGAACTGAGCATCAACTCAGACCCCACATTGAGCATCAACTCAGACCCCAGACTGACCATCAATTCAGACCCCAGAGTGAGCATCAACTCAGACCACAGACTGAGCATCAACTCAGACCTCGAACTGACCATCAACTCAGACCCCAGACTGAGCATGAACTCAGAACCCAGACTGAGCATCAAGTCAGACCCCGAACTGATCAACAACAGACCCTAGGCTGAACGTAAACCCAGACCCCAGACTGAACATCAATTCAGACCCTGAACTGACCATCAACACACACCCCGAACTGAGCATCAACTCAGACCCCACATTGAGCATCAACTCAGACCCCAGACTGACCATCAATTCAGACCCCAGAGTGAGCATCAACTCAGACCCCAGACTGAGCATCAACTCGGACCGCAGACTGAGCATCAACTCAGACCCCAGACTGAACATCAACTCAGACCCTGAACTGACCATCAACACACACCCCGAACTGAGCATCAACTCAGACCACAGACTGAGCATCAACTCAGACCCCAGACTGACCATCAACTCAGACCCCAGATTGACCATCAACTCAGACACCGAACTGACCATCAACTCAGACCCCAGACTGAGCAGCAACACAGGTCCCGAACAGACCATCAACTCAGACACCAAACTGACCATCAATTCAGACCCCAGAGTGAGCATCAACTCAGACCGCAAACTGACCATCAATTCAGACCCCAGAGTGAGCATCAACTCAGACCACAGACTGAGCATCAACTCAGACCTCGAACTGACCATCAACTCAGACCCCAGACTGAGCATGAACTCAGACCCCAGAGTGAGCATGAACTCAGACCCAAGAGTAACCAGTAACTCAGACCCCAGACTGAGCAGCAACACACACCCCAGATTGAGCTTCAACTCAGACCGCGAAAAGACCATCAACTCAGACCCCAGACTGAGCATCAACTCAGATCCCGAACAGACCATCAACTCAGACCCCAGACTGACCATCAATTCAGACCCCAGAGTGAGCATTAACTCAGACCACAGACTGAGCATCAACTCAGACCCCAGACTGACCATCAACTCAGACCCCAGATTGACCATCAACTCAGACACCGAACTGACCATCAACTCAGACCCCAGACTGAGCAGCAACACAGATCCCGAACAGACCATCAACTCAGACACCAAACTGACCATCAATTCAGACCCCAGAGTGAGCATCAACTCAGACCCCAGACTGAGCATGAACTCAGAACCCAGACTGACCATCAACTCAGACTCTGAACTGAGCATCCAGACCCCAGACTGAGCATCAACTCAGACCGCAGACTGAGCATGAAGTCAGACCCCAGACTGAGCATGAACTCAGACTCCAGTCTGAGCATCAACTCAGATCCCGAACAGACCATCAACTCAGACCCCAGACTGAGCATCAATTCAGACCCCAGAGAGGGCATCAACACAGACCCCAGACTGAGCATGAACTCAGACCCCTGAATGAATATCAACTCAGACTCTGAATTGACCATCAACACAGACCCCGAACTGACCATCAATTCAGACCCCAGACTGAGCATCAGCTCAGACCCCATACTGAGCATCAACACAGACCCCAGACTGAGCATCAACTCAGACCCCAGACTGAGCATCAACTCAGACCCCAGACTGAACATCAACTCAGACCCCAGACTGAACATCAACTCAGACCCCGAACTGACTGTCAAATCGGACCCCAGCCTGACCATCAACACAGACCCCAGACTGACCATCAGCCCAGGCCCCGAAATGACCATCCACTCAGGCCCCAGACTGAACATCAACTCAGACCGCGAAAAGACCATCAACTCAGACCTCAGACTGAGCATCAACTCAATCCCCAGACTGAGCATCAACTCAGACCCCAAACTGACCATCAATTCAGACTCTAGAATGAGCATCAACTCAGACCCCGAACTGACCATCAATGCAGACCCCAGACTGAGCATCAACTCAGACCCCAGACTGAGCTTCAACACAGACTCCGAACTGACCATCAATTCAGACCCCAGACTGAGCATCAACTCAGACCCCAGACTGAGCTTCAACTCAGACTCCGAACTGACCATCAATTCAGACCCCAGAGTGAGCATCAACTCGGACCGCAGACTGAGCATCAACTCAGACCCCAGACTGAACATCAACTCAGACCCTGAACTGACCATCAACACACACCCCGAACTGAGCATCAACTCAGACCCCACATTGAGCATCAACTCAGACCCCAGACTGACCATCAATTCAGACCCCAGAGTGAGCATCAACTCAGACCACAGACTGAGCATCAACTCAGACCTCGAACTGACCATCAACTCAGACCCCAGACTGAGCATGAACTCAGACCCCAGAGTGAGCATGAACTCAGACCCAAGAGTAACCATTAACTCAGACCCCAGACTGAGCAGCAACACACCCCCCAGATTGAGCTTCAACTCAGACTCCGAACTGACCATCAATTCAGACCCCAGACTGAGCATCAACTCAGACCCCAGACTGAGCTTCAACTCAGACTCCGAACTGACCATCAATTCAGACCCCAGAGTCAGCATCAACTCGGACCGCAGACTGAGCATCAACTCAGACCCCAGACTGAACATCAACTCAGACCCTGAACTGACCATCAACACACACCCCGAACTGAGCATCAACTCAGACCCCACATTGAGCATCAACTCAGACCCCAGACTGACCATCAATTCAGACCCCAGAGTGAGCATCAACTCAGACCACACACTGAGCATCAACTCAGACCTCGAACTGACCATCAACTCAGACCCCAGACTGAGCATGAACTCAGAACCCAGACTGAGCATCAAGTCAGACCCCGAACTGATCAACAACAGACCCTAGGCTGAACGTAAACCCAGACCCCAGACTGAACATCAACTCAGACCCTGAACTGACCATCAACACACACCCCGAACTGAGCATCAACTCAGACCCCACATTGAGCATCAACTCAGACCCCAGACTGACCATCAATTCAGACCCCAGAGTGAGCATCAACTCAGACCCCAGACTGAGCATCAACTCGGACCGCAGACTGAGCATCAACTCAGACCCCAGACTGAACATCAACTCAGACCCTGAACTGACCATCAACACACACCCCGAACTGAGCATCAACTCAGACCCCACATTGAGCATCAACTCAGACTCCAGACTGACCATCAATTCAGACCCCAGAGTGAGCATCAACTCAGACCACAGACTGAGCATCAACTCAGACCCCAGACTGACCATCAACTCAGACCCCAGATTGACCATCAACTCAGACACCGAACTGACCATCAACTCAGACCCCAGACTGAGCAGCAACACAGATCCCGAACAGACCATCAACTCAGACACCAAACTGACCATCAATTCAGACCCCAGAGTGAGCATCAACTCAGACCCCAAACTGACCATCAATTCAGACCCCAGAGTGAGCATCAACTCAGACCACAGACTGAGCATCAACTCAGACCTCGAACTGACCATCAACTCAGACCCCAGACTGAGCATGAACTCAGACCCCAGAGTGAGCATGAACTCAGACCCAAGAGTAACCATTAACTCAGACCCCAGACTGAGCAGCAACACACACCCCAGATTGAGCTTCAACTCAGACCGCAAAAAGACCATCAACTCAGACCCCAGACTGACCATCAATTCAGACCCCAGAGTGACCATCAACTCAGACCCCAGACTGACCATCAATTCAGACCCCAGAGTGAGCATTAACTCAGACCACAGACTGAGCATCAACTCAGACCCCAGACTGACCATCAACTCAGACCCCAGATTGACCATCAACTCAGACACCGAACTGACCATCAACTCAGACCCCAGACTGAGCAGCAACACAGATCCCGAACAGACCATCAACTCAGACACCAAACTGACCATCATTTCAGACCCCAGAGTGAGCATCAACTCAGACCTCAAACTGACCATCAATTCAGACCCCAGAGTGAGCATCAACTCAGACCACAGACTGAGCATCAACTCAGACCTCGAACTGACCATCAACTCAGACCCCAGACTGAGCATGAACTCAGACCCCAGAGTGAGCATGAACTCAGACCCAAGAGTAACCATTAACTCAGACCCCAGACTGAGCAGCAACACACACCCCAGATTGAGCTTCAACTCAGACCGCGAAAAGACCATCAACGCAGACCCCAGACTGAGCATCAACTCAGATCCCGAACAGACCATCAACTCAGACCCCAGACTGACCATCAATTCAGACCCCAGAGTGAGCATTAACTCAGACCACAGACTGAGCATCAACTCAGACCCCAGACTGACCATCAACTCAGACCCCAGATTGACCATCAACTCAGACACCGAACTGACCATCAACTCAGACACCGAACTGACCATCAACTCAGACCCCAGACTGAGCAGCAACACAGATCCCGAACAGACCATCAACTCAGACACCAAACTGACCATCAATTCAGACCCCAGAGTGAGCATCAACTCAGACCTCAAACTGACCATCAATTCAGACCCCAGAGTGAGCATCAACTCAGACCACAGACTGAGCATCAACTCAGACCTCGAACTGACCATCAACTCAGACCCCTACTGAGCATGAACTCAGACCCCAGAGTGAGCATGAACTCAGACCCAAGAGTAACCATTAACTCAGACCCCAGACTGAGCAGCAACACACACCCCAGATTGAGCTTCAACTCAGACCGCGAAAAGACCATCAACGCAGACCCCAGACTGAGCATCAACTCAGATCCCGAACAGACCATCAACTCAGACCCCAGACTGACCATCAATTCAGACCCCAGAGTGAGCATTAACTCAGACCACAGACTGAGCATCAACTCAGACCCCAGACTGACCATCAACTCAGACCCCAGATTGACGATCAACTCAGACACCGAACTGACCATCAACTCAGACCCCAGACTGAGCAGCAACACAGATCCCGAACAGACCATCAACTCAGACACCAAACTGACCATCAATTCAGACCCCAGAGTGAGCATCAACTCAGACCCCAAACTGAGCATGAACTCAGAACCCAGACTGACCATCAACTCAGACTCTGAACTGAGCATCCAGACCCCAGACTGAGCATCAACTCAGACCCCGAACTGACTGTCAAATCGGACCCCAGCCTGACCATCAACACAGACCCCAGACTGACCATCAGCCCAGGCCCCGAAATGACCATCCACTCAGGCCCCAGACTGAACATCAACTCAGACCGCGAAAAGACCATCAACTCAGACCTCAGACTGAGCATCAACTCAATCCCCAGACTGAGCATCAACTCAGACCCCAAACTGACCATCAATTCAGACTCCAGAATGAGCATCAACTCAGACCCCGAACTGACCATCCACTCAGACCCCAGACTGAGCAGCAACACACACCCCAGATTGAGCTTCAACTCAGACTCCGAACTGACCATCAATTCAGACCCCAGACTGAGCATCAACTCAGACCCCAGACTGAGCTTCAACACAGACTCCGAACTGACCATCAATTCAGACCCCAGAGTGAGCATCAACTCGGACCGCAGACTGAGCATCAACTCAGACCCCAGACTGAACATCAACTCAGACCCTGAACTGACCATCAACACACACCCCGAACTGAGCATCAACTCAGACCCCACATTGAGCATCAACTCAGACCCCAGACTGACCATCAATTCAGACCCCAGAGTGAGCATCAACTCAGACCACAGACTGAGCATCAACTCAGACCTCGAACTGACCATCAACTCAGACCCCAGACTGAGCAAGAACTCAGACCCCAGAGTGAGCATGAACTCAGACCCAAGAGTAACCATTAACTCAGACCCCAGACTGAGCAGCAACACACACCCCAGATTGAGCTTCAACTCAGACTCCGAACTGACCATCAATTCAGACCCCAGACTGAGCATCAACTCAGACCCCAGACTGAGCTTCAACTCAGACTCCGAACTGACCATCAATTCAGACCCCAGACTGAGCATCAACTCAGACCCCAGACTGAGCTTCAACTCAGACTCCGAACTGACCATCAATTCAGACTCCAGAGTGAGCATCAACTCGGACCGCAGACTGAGCATCAACTCAGACCCCAGACTGAACATCAACTCAGACCCTGAACTGACCATCAACACACACCCCGAACTGAGCATCAACTCAGACCCCACATTGAGCATCAACTCAGACCCCAGACTGACCATCAATTCAGACCCCAGAGTGAGCATCAACAGACCACAGACTGAGCATCAACTCAGACCTCGAACTGACCATCAACTCAGACCCCAGACTGAGCATGAACTCAGAACCCAGACTGAGCATCAAGTCAGACCCAAGAGTAACCATTAACTCAGACCCCAGACTGAGCAGCAACACACACCCCAGATTGAGCTTCAACTCAGACCGCGAAAAGACCATCAACTCAGACCCCAGACTGAGCATCAACTCAGATCCCGAACAGACCATCAAC
This sequence comes from Heterodontus francisci, assembly GCF_036365525.1. Lineage (NCBI taxonomy): Eukaryota > Metazoa > Chordata > Chondrichthyes > Heterodontiformes > Heterodontidae > Heterodontus > Heterodontus francisci. The sequence goes on from NC_090383.1 coordinate 32,148,005, forward strand.
TCAGACCCCAGACTGACCATCAATTCAGACCCCAGCGTGAGCATTAACTCAGACACCGAACTGACCATCAACTCAGACCCCAGACTGAGCATCAACTCAGACCCCAGACTGACCATCAACTCAGACCCCAGATTGACCATCAACTCAGACACCGAACTGACCATCAACTCAGACCCCAGACTGAGCAGCAACACAGATCCCGAACAGACCATCAACTCAGACACCAAACTGACCATCAATTCAGACCCCAGAGTGAGCATCAACTCAGACCCCAGACTGAGCATGAACTCAGAACCCAGACTGACCATCAACTCAGACTCTGAACTGAGCATCCAGACCCCAGACTGAGCATCAACTCAGATCCCGAACAGACCATCAACTCAGACCCCAGACTGACCATCAATTCAGACCCCAGAGAGGGCATCAACTCAGACCACAGACTGAGCATCAACTCAGACCTCGAACTGACCATCAACTCAGACCCCAGACTGAGCATGAACTCAGACCCCAGAGTGAGCATGAACTCAGACCCAAGAGTAACCATTAACTCAGACCCCAGACTGAGCAGCAACACACCCCCCAGATTGAGCTTCAACTCAGACTCTGAACTGACCATCAATTCAGACCCCAGACTGAGCATCAACTCAGACCCCAGACTGAGCTTCAACTCAGACTCCGAACTGACCATCAATTCAGACCCCAGAGTCAGCATCAACTCGGACCGCAGACTGAGCATCAACTCAGACCCCAGACTGAACATCAACTCAGACCCTGAACTGACCATCAACACACACCCCGAACTGAGCATCAACTCAGACCCCACATTGAGCATCAACTCAGACCCCAGACTGCCCATCAATTCAGACCCCAGAGTGAGCATCAACTCAGACCACACACTGAGCATCAACTCAGACCTCGAACTGACCATCAACTCAGACCCCAGACTGAGCATGAACTCAGAACCCAGACTGAGCATCAAGTCAGACCCCGAACTGATCAACAACAGACCCTAGGCTGAACGTAAACCCAGACCCCAGACTGAACATCAACTCAGACCCTGAACTGACCATCAACACACACCCCGAACTGAGCATCAACTCAGACCCCACATTGAGCATCAACTCAGACCCCAGACTGACCATCAATTCAGACCCCAGAGTGAGCATCAACTCAGACCCCAGACTGAGCATCAACTCGGACCGCAGACTGAGCATCAACTCAGACCCCAGACTGAACATCAACTCAGACCCTGAACTGACCATCAACACACACCCCGAACTGAGCATCAACTCAGACCCCACATTGAGCATCAACTCAGACCCCAGACTGACCATCAATTCAGACCCCAGAGTGAGCATCAACTCAGACCACAGACTGAGCATCAACTCAGACCCCAGACTGACCATCAACTCAGACCCCAGCTTGACCATCAACTCAGACACCGAACTGACCATCAACTCAGACCCCAGACTGAGCAGCAACACAGATCCCGAACAGACCATCAACTCAGACACCAAACTGACCATCAATTCAGACCCCAGAGTGAGCATCAACTCAGACCCCAAACTGACCATCAATTCAGACCCCAGAGTGAGCATCAACTCAGACCACAGACTGAGCATCAACTCAGACCTCGAACTGACCATCAACTCAGACCCCAGACTGAGCATGAACTCAGACCCCAGAGTGAGCATGAACTCAGACCCAAGAGTAACCATTAACTCAGACCCCAGACTGAGCAGCAACACACACCCCAGATTGAGCTTCAACTCAGACCGCGAAAAGACCATCAACTCAGACCCCAGACTGACCATCAATTCAGACCCCAGAGTGACCATCAACTCAGACCCCAGACTGACCATCAATTCAGACCCTAGAGTGAGCATTAACTCAGACCACAGACTGAGCATCAACTCAGACCCCAGACTGACCATCAACTCAGACCCCAGACTGACCATCAACTCAGACACCGAACTGACCATCAACTCAGACCCCAGACTGAGCAGCAACACAGATCCCGAACAGACCATCAACTCAGACACCAAACTGACCATCAATTCAGACCCCAGAGTGAGCATCAACTCAGACCTCAAACTGACCATCAATTCAGACCCCAGAGTGAGCATCAACTCAGACCACAGACTGAGCATCAACTCAGACCTCGAACTGACCATCAACTCAGACCCCAGACTGAGCATGAACTCAGACCCCAGAGTGAGCATGAACTCAGACCCAAGAGTAACCATTAACTCAGACCCCAGACTGAGCAGCAACACACACCCCAGATTGAGCTTCAACTCAGACCGCGAAAAGACCATCAACGCAGACCCCAGACTGAGCATCAACTCAGATCCCGAACAGACCATCAACTCAGACCCCAGACTGACCATCAATTCAGACCCCAGAGTGAGCATTAACTCAGACCCCAGACTGAGCATCAACTCAGACCCCAGACTGACCATCAACTCAGACCCCAGATTGACGATCAACTCAGACACCGAACTGACCATCAACTCAGACCCCAGACTGAGCAGCAACACAGATCCCGAACAGACCATCAACTCAGACACCAAACTGACCATCAATTCAGACCCCAGAGTGAGCATCAACTCAGACCCCAAACTGAGCATGAACTCAGAACCCAGACTGACCATCAACTCAGACTCTGAACTGAGCATCCAGACCCCAGACTGAGCATCAACTCAGACCCCGAACTGACTGTCAAATCGGACCCCAGCCTGACCATCAACACAGACCCCAGACTGACCATCAGCCCAGGCCCCGAAATGACCATCCACTCAGGCCCCAGACTGAACATCAACTCAGACCGCGAAAAGACCATCAACTCAGACCTCAGACTGAGCATCAACTCAATCCCCAGACTGAGCATCAACTCAGACCCCAAACTGACCATCAATTCAGACTCCAGAATGTGCATCAACTCAGACCCCGAACTGACCATCCACTCAGACCCCAGACTGAGCAGCAACACACACCCCAGATTGAGCTTCAACTCAGACTCCGAACTGACCATCAATTCAGACCCCAGACTGAGCATCAACTCAGACCCCAGACTGAGCTTCAACACAGACTCCGAACTGACCATCAATTCAGACCCCAGAGTGAGCATCAACTCGGACCGCAGACTGAGCATCAACTCAGACCCCAGACTGAACATCAACTCAGACCCTGAACTGACCATCAACACACACCCCGAACTGAGCATCAACTCAGACCCCACATTGAGCATCAACTCAGACCCCAGACTGACCATCAATTCAGACCCCAGAGTGAGCATCAACTCAGACCACAGACTGAGCATCAACTCAGACCTCGAACTGACCATCAACTCAGACCCCAGACTGAGCATGAACTCAGACCCCAGAGTGAGCATGAACTCAGACCCAAGAGTAACCATTAACTCAGACCCCAGACTGAGCAGCAACACACACCCCAGATTGAGCTTCAACTCAGACTCCGAACTGACCATCAATTCAGACCCCAGACTGAGCATCAACTCAGACCCCAGACTGAGCTTCAACTCAGACTCCGAACTGACCATCAATTCAGACTCCAGAGTGAGCATCAACTCGGACCGCAGACTGAGCATCAACTCAGACCCCAGACTGAACATCAACTCAGACCCTGAACTGACCATCAACACACACCCCGAACTGAGCATCAACTCAGACCCCACATTGAGCATCAACTCAGACCCCAGACTGACCATCAATTCAGACCCCAGAGTGAGCATCAACAGACCACAGACTGAGCATCAACTCAGACCTCGAACTGACCATCAACTCAGACCCCAGACTGAGCATGAACTCAGAACCCAGACTGAGCATCAAGTCAGACCCAAGAGTAACCATTAACTCAGACCCCAGACTGAGCAGCAACACACACCCCAGATTGAGCTTCAACTCAGACCGCGAAAAGACCATCAACTCAGACCCCAGACTGAGCATCAACTCAGATCCCGAACAGACCATCAACTCAGACCCCAGACTGACCATCAATTCAGACCCCAGCGTGAGAATTAACTCAGACCACAGACTGAGAATCAACTCAGACTCCAGACTGACCATCAACTCAGACCCCAGATTGACCATCAACTCAGACACCGAACTGACCATCAACTCAGACCCCAGACTGAGCAGCAACACAGATCCCGAACAGACCATCAACTCAGACACCAAACTGACCATCAATTCAGACCCCAGAGTGAGCATCAACTCAGACCCCAGACTGAGCATGAACTCAGAACCCAGACTGACCATCAACTCAGACTCTGAACTGAGCATCCAGACCCCAGACTGAGCATCAACTCAGATCCCGAACAGACCATCAACTCAGACCCCAGACTGACCATCAATTCAGACCCCAGAGAGGGCATCAACTCAGACCACAGACTGAGCATCAACGCAGACCTCGAACTGACCATCAACTCAGACCCCAGACTGAGCATCAACTCAGACCCCAGACTGAGCTTGAACTCAGACCCCAGACTGAGCATGAACTCAGTCCCCAGACTGAGCATCAACTCAGACCCCAGACTGAGCATGAACTCAGAACCCAGACTGAGCATCAAGTCAGACCCCGAACTGATCATCAATTCAGACCCCGAAATGAACATCAACAGACCATCGGCTGAACATAAACTCAGACCCCAAACTGACCATCAATTCAGACCCCAGACTGAGCATCAACTCAGACCACAGACTGAGCATCAACGCAGACCCCAGACTGACCATCAACTCAGACCCCAGATTGACCATCAACTCAGACACCGAACTGACCATCAACTCAGACCCCAGACTGAGCAGCAACACAGATCCCGAACAGACCATCAACTCAGACACCAAACTGACCATCAATTCAGACCCCAGAGTGAGCATCAACTCAGACCCCAGACTGAGCATGAACTCAGAACCCAGACTGACCATCAACTCAGACTCTGAACTGAGCATCCAGACCCCAGACTGAGCATCAAGTCAGACCCCGAACTGATCATCAATTCAGACCCCGAAATGAACATCAACAGACCATCGGCTGAACATAAACTCAGACCCCAAACTGACCATCAATTCAGACCCCAGACTGAGCATCAACTCAGACCACAGACTGAGCATCAACTCAGACCCCAGACTGACCATCAAGTCAGACCCCAGATTGACCATCAACTCAGACACCTAACTGACCATCAACTCAGAGCCCAGACTGAGCAGCAACACAGATCCCAAACAGACCATCAACTCAGACCCCAGACTGACCATCAATTCAGACCCCTGAGTGAGCATCAACTCAGACCCCAGACTGAGCATGAAAGACCCCAGACTGAGCATCAACTCAGACCCCTGAATGAATATCAACTCAGACACTGAATTGACCATCAACACAGACCCCGAACTGACCATCAATTCAGATCCCAGACTGAGCATCAGCTCAGACCCCATACTGAGCATCAACACAGACCCCAGCCTGAGCATCAACTCAGACCCCAGACTGAACATCAACTCAGACCCCAGACTGAACATCAACTCAGACCCCAGATTGAACATCAACTCAGACCCCGAACTGACTGTCAAATCGGACCCCAGCCTGACCATCAACACAGACCCCAGACTGAACATCAACTCAGACCGCGAAAAGACCATCAACTCAGACCTCAGACTGAGCATCAACTCAATCACCAGACTGAGCATCAACTCAGACCCCAAACTGACCATCAATTCAGACCCCAGACTGAGCATCAGCTCAGACCCCAGACTGAACATCAACTCAGAGCCCAGACTGAGCATCAACTCAGACCCCGAACTGACCATCAATTCAGACCCCAGAATGACCATCAACTCAGACCCCGGACTGACCATTAACTCAAACCCCAGACTGAGCATCAACTCAGACCCCAGACTGAGCATCAACTCAGACCCCAGACTGAACATCAATTCAGACCCTTGACTGAGCATCAGCTCTGACCCCAGACTGAGCATCAACTCAGACCCGGACTGAGCATCAACTCAGACCCCAGTCTGAACATCAATTCAGACCCCTGACTGAGCATCAACTCAGACCCAGACTAAGCATCAACTCAGATCCCAGGATGACCATCAACTCAGACCCCAGGATGACCATGAACTGAGTCCCCAGGATAACCATCAATTCTGACCGTAGACTGTCCATCAATCCAGACTGCTGATTGACCATCAACTGAGATCCCAGACTGACCAGAAATTCTGGCCCCAGACTGATGATCAACTCGGAACCCAGGATGGCCATCAACACACACCCTAGGATGACCATCAACTCTGACCCTGGATTGACCATCAACACAGATCTTGAACTGACCATCAACACAGACCCTGAACTGCCCATCAACTCAGACCCCAAACTGAGCATCAACTCAGACCCTAGACTGACCATCAACTCAGACCCCGAACTGACCATCAACTGAGACCCCGAACGGACGATCAACTGACCCCAGACTGACTTCAACTCAGACCCCTAACTGACCGTCAATTCTGACCCCAGACTGACCATCAACTCAGACCCTGAACTAACTGTCAATTTGGACCCCAGCCTGACCATCAACACAGACCCCGGACTGACCATCAACCCAGGCCCCGAAATGACCATCAACTCAGACCCCAGACTGAGCATCAACTCAGACCCCAGAAAGAACATCAATTCAGACCCCAGACTGAGCATCAACTCAGACCGCAGGATGACCATCAACTCAGACCCCAGGACGACCATCAACGCAGACCCCAGGATGACCATGAACTGAGTCCCCATGATGACCATCAATTCTGACCCTAGACTGTCCATCAATCCAGACTCCTGATTGACCATCAGCTGAGATCCCAGACTAACCATCAATTCTGACACCAGACTGATGATCAACTCGGAACCCAGGATGACCATCAACCCACACCCCAATATGACCATCAACTCTGACCCAGGATTGACCTTCAACACAGAACTTGAACTGACCATCAGCACAGACACTGAACTGACGATCAACACACACCCCGAACTGAGCATCAACTCAGACCCCAGACTGACCATCAACTCAGACCCCGAACTGACTATCAACTGAGACCCCGAACAGACCATCAACTCCGACCCTGGACTGACCATCAATTCAGATCCCAGACTGAGCATCAACTCAGACCCCACACTGAACATCAGCTCAGACCCCAGATTGAACAACTCAGACCCCGAAGTGACCATCAATTCAGATCCCAGACAAACCATCAACTCAGACCTCGGCTTGACCATTAACACAGACCCCAGATTGAGCATCAACTCAGACCCCAGACTCAACATCAACTCAGGCCCCAGACTGAGCATCAGCTCAGACCACAGAATGACCATCAACTCAGACCCCAGACAGAACATCAACTCAGACCCCGTACCGACCATCAATTCAGACCCAAAACTAACCATCAACTCAGACCCCGGACTGACCATTAACTCAGACCCCAGACTGAACATCAATTCAGACCCCAGACTGAGCATCAACACAGACCCAGACTGAGCATCAACTCAGACCTTCCACTGAGCATCAACTCAGACCCCAGACTGAGTATCAACTCAGACCCCAGACTGACCATCAACTCAGACCCCAGACTTAGCATCAACTCAGACCCCAGACTGAACGTCAACTCAGACCCAAGACTGAGCATCAACTCAGACCCCAGACTGAACATCAATTCAGATCCCAGACTGAGCATCAACTCAGACCCCAGACTGAGCATCAACTCAGACACTGGACTGAACATCAACTCAGACCCCAGACTGAGTATCAACTCAGATCCCAGACTGAGCATCAACTCAGACCCCAGACTGACCATCAATTCTGAACCCAGGATGACAATCAACTGAGTCCCCGGTATGACCATCAATTCTGACACCAGACCGATGATCAACTCGGAACCCATGATGACCATCAACCCACACCCCAGGATGACCATCAACTCTGACCCTGGATTGACCATCAACACAGACCTTGAACTGACCATCAACACAGACCCTGAACTGACCATCAACACACACCCCGAACTGAACATCAACTCAGACCCCGGACTGACCATCAATTCAGACCCTGAACTGACCATCAACTCAGACCCCCAAATGACCGTCAATTTGGACCCCAGCCTGACCATCAACACAGATTCCAGACTGACGATCAAACCAGGCCCCGAAATGACCATCAACTCAGACCCCAGACTGAACATCAACTCAGACCCCAAACAGACCATCAACTCAGACCCCGAACAGACCATCAACTCAGACCCCAAACAGACCATCAACTCCGACCCTGGACTGACCATCAACTCAGACCCCAGACTTAGCATCAACTCAGACCCCAGACTGAACGTCAACTCAGACACTGGACTGAACATCAACTCAGACCCCTGACTGACTATCAACTCAAACCCCAGACTGAGCATCAACTCAGACTCCAGACTGAACATCAACTCAGACCTTGAACTGACCATCAACTCAGACCATGAACTGACCATCAACTCAGACCACAGACTGAACATCAATTCAGCCCTCAGGATGACCATCAACTCATAAACCAGACTGATCATTAACCCGGATCCTGGACTGATCATTAACTCATACCCTGGACTGACCATTAACTCAGATCCCAGACTGAGAAGCAACACAGACTCCATACTGAGCATCAACTCAGACCCCAGACTGAACATCAATTCAGACCCCAGACTGAGCATCAACACAGACCCAGACTGAGCATCAACTCAGACCTTCCACTGAGCATCAACTCAGACCCCAGACTGAGTATCAACTCAGACCCCAGACTGACCATCAACTCAGACCCCAGACTTAGCATCAACTCAGACCCCAGACTGAACGTCAACTCAGACACTGGACTGAACATCAACTCAGACCCCAGACTGAGTATCAACTCAGATCCCAGACTGAGCATCAACTCAGACCCCAGACTGACCATCAATTCTGAACCCAGGATGACAATCAACTGAGTCCCCGGTATGACCATCAATTCTGACACCAGACCGATGATCAACTCGGAACCCATGATGACCATCAACCCACACCCCAGGATGACCTTCAACTCTGACCCTGGATTGACCATCAACACAGACCTTGAACTGACCATCAACACAGACCCTGAACTGACCATCAACACACACCCCGAACTGAACATCAACTCAGACCCCGGACTGACCATCAATTCAGACCCTGAACTGACCATCAACTCAGACCCCCAAATGACCGTCAATTCGGACCCCAGCCTGACCATCAACACAGATTCCAGACTGACGATCAAACCAGGCCCCGAAATGACCATCAACTCAGACCCCAGACTGAACATCAACTCAGACCCCAAACAGACCATCAACTCAGACCCCGAACAGACCATCAACTCAGACCCCAAACAGACCATCAACTCCGACCCTGGACTGACCATCAATTCAGACCCCAGACTGAGCGTCAACTCAGATCCCAGACTGACCATCATCTCTGACCCCAAACTGACCATCAACTCATACCCCAAACTGACCATCAACTCAGACCCCAAACAGACCATCAACTCCGACCCCAAACAGACCATCAACTCCGACCCTGGACTGACCATCAATTCAGACCCCAGACTGAGCATCAACTCAGATCCCAGACTGACCATCATCTCTGACCCCAAACTGACCATCAACTCATACCCCAAACTGACCATCAACTCAGACCCCAAACAGACCACCAACTCAGACCTCAAACAGACCATCAACTCTGACCCTGGACTGACCATCAATTCAGACCCCAGACTGAGCATCAACTCAGATCCCAGACTGACCATCATCTCTGACCCCAAACTGAGCATCAACTCATACCCCAAACTGACCATCAACTCAGAACCCGAACGGGTCATCAACACAGACACCGAACAGACCGTCAACTCAGACCCCTGACTGACTATCAACTCAGACCCCAGACTGAGCATCAACTCAGACTCCAGACTGAACATCAACTCAGACCTTGAACTGACCATCAACTCAGACCATGAACTGACCATCAACTCAGACCACAGACTGAACATCAATTCAGCCCTCAGGATGACCATCAACTCATAAACCAGACTGATCATTAACCCGGATCCTGGACTGATCATTAACTCATACCCTGGACTGACCATCAACACAGACCCCCACTGACCATCAACACACACCCCAGAATAGCCATCTACACAGACCACAGACTGACCATCAACTTTCCCCCAGACTGAGCATCAACTCAGACCCCAGACTGAGCATCAACTCAGACCCCAGACTGAACATCAACTCAGTCCCCGAACTGACCATCAATTCAGACCCCAGACTAAGCATCAACTCAGACCTCAGGATGACCATCAACTCTGACCCCAGGATGACCATCAACTGAGTCCACAGGATGATCATCAATTCTGACCCTAGACTGTCCATCAATCCAGACTCCTGATTGACCATCAACTGAGATCCCAGACTGACCATCAATTCAGACTCCAGACTGACCATCAACTCAGATCCCAGACTGACCATCTATTCTGACCCCAGACTGACCATCAGCTCAGATCCCAGACTGACCATTAAACCGGACCCCAGACTGACCATCAACTCGGAACCCGTGATGGCCATCAACCCACAGACCAGGATGACCATCAACTCTGACCCTGGATTGACCATCAGCACAGACCCCAAGCTGACCATCAACACAGACCACAGAATGAGCATCAACCTGATCCCAGACTGACCATCAACTCAGACCACAGGCTGACCATCAACACAGACCCTGAACTGACCATCAACTCAGACCATGAACTGAGTATCAACCCAGACCCCAGACTGACCATCAATTCAGACCCCAGACTGAGCATGAACTCAGAACCCAGACTGACCATCAACTCAGACACTGAACTGACCATCAACTCAGACCCCAGACTGAGCAGCAACACAGAACCCAGACTGACCATCAACTCAGAACCCGAACTGACCATCAACTCAGACCCCAGACTGACCATCAACACAGATCCTGAACTGACCATCAACTCAGACCATGAACTGAGCATAAACTCAGACCACAGACTGACCATCAACTCAGACCCCGAACTGAGCATCAACTCAGACCCCAGACTGACCATCAACTCAGACCCCGAACTGACCATCAACACACACAACAGACTGAGCATCATCCGGACCCCAGACTGACCATCAACTCAGACCCTGAAATGAGCATCAACTCAGACCCCGAACTGACCATCAACACAGACTCCAGACTGACCATAAACCCAGGCCCCGAAATGACCATCAACTCTGACCCCAGACTGACCATCAGTACAGACCCTGAACTGACCATCAACTCAGACCCCAGACTGAGCATCAACTCAGACCCCAGACTGAATATGCACTCAGAACCCAGACTGACCATCAACTCAGACCCCGAACTGACCATCAACTCAGATCCCAGACTGAGCAGCAACACAGACCCCAGACTGGGCATAAACTCAGACCCCGAACTGACCATCAATTGAGACCCCAGACTGCGCATCAACTCAGACTCCAGACTGACCATCAACTCAGACCCCGAACTGACCATCAACTCAGATCCCAGACTGAGCATCAACTCAGACTCCAGACTGACCATCAACTCAGACCCCAAACTGACCATCAACACAGACCACAGACAAAACAACAACCTGACCCCCGACTGACCATCAACTCAGACCCCCTAACTGACCATCAACACAGACCCCAGACTGACCATCAACACAGACCCTGAACTGACCATCAACTCAGACCCTGAAATAAGCATCAACTCAGACCACAGACTGAGCATCAACTCAGACCCCGAACTGACCATCAACACAGATCCCAGACTGACTATAAACCCAGGCTCCGAAATGACCATCAACTCAGACCCCAGACTGAACTTCAACTCAGACCACGAACAGACCATCAACTCAGACCACGAACAGACCATCAACTCAGACCCCAGACTGAGCAGCAACACAGACCCAGACTGACCATCAACTCAGACCCCGAACTGACCATCAACACACACAACAGACTGAGCATCATCCGGACCCCAGACTGACCATCAACTCAGACCCTGAAATGAGCATCAACTCAGACCCCGAACTGACCATCAACACAGACTCCAGGCTGAGCATAAACCCAGGCCCCGAAATGACCATCAACTCAGACCCCAGACTGCCCATCAACTGAGACCCCAGACTGAACATCAACTCAAACCCCGAACAGACCATCAACTCAGACCCAGACTGACCAACAACTCAGACACCGGACTGAGCAGCAACTCAGACTCCAGACTGAACATCAACTCAGACCTTGAACTGACCATCAACTCAGACCATGAACTGACCATCAACTCAGACCACAGACTGAACATCAATTCAGCCCTCAGGATGACCATCAACTCATAAACCAGACTGATCATTAACCCGGATCCTGGACTGATCATTAACTCATACCCTGGACTGACCATTAACTCAGATCCCAGACTGAGAAGCAACACAGACCCAGACTGAGCATCAACTCAGACCTTCCACTGAGCATCAACTCAGACCCCAGACTGAGTATCAACTCAGACCCCAGACTGACCATCAACTCAGACCCCAGACTTAGCATCAACTCAGACCCCAGACTGAACGTCAACTCAGACCCAAGACTGAGCATCAACTCAGACCCCAGACTGAACATCAACTCAGACCCCAGACTGAACATCAATTCAGATCCCAGACTGAGCATCAACTCAGACCCCAGACTGAGCATCAACTCAGACACTGGACTGAACATCAACTCAGACCCCAGACTGAGTATCAACTCAGATCCCAGACTGAGCATCAACTCAGACCCCAGACTGACCATCAATTCTGAACCCAGGATGACAATCAACTGAGTCCCCGGTATGACCATCAATTCTGACACCAGACCGATGATCAACTCGGAACCCATGATGACCATCAACCCACACCCCAGGATGACCATCAACTCTGACCCTGGATTGACCATCAACACAGACCTTGAACTGACCATCAACACAGACCCTGAACTGACCATCAACACACACCCCGAACTGAACATCAACTCAGACCCCGGACTGACCATCAATTCAGACCCTGAACTGACCATCAACTCAGACCCCCAAATGACCGTCAATTCGGACCCCAGCCTGACCATCAACACAGATTCCAGACTGACGATCAAACCAGGCCCCGAAATGACCATCAACTCAGACCCCAGACTGAACATCAACTCAGACCCCAAACAGACCATCAACTCAGACCCCGAACAGACCATCAACTCAGACCCCAAACAGACCATCAACTCCGACCCTGGACTGACCATCAATTCAGACCCCAGACTGAGCGTCAACTCAGATCCCAGACTGACCATCATCTCTGACCCCAAACTGACCATCAACTCATACCCCAAACTGACCATCAACTCAGACCCCAAACAGACCATCAACTCCGACCCCAAACAGACCATCAACTCCGACCCTGGACTGACCATCAATTCAGACCCCAGACTGAGCATCAACTCAGATCCCAGACTGACCATCATCTCTGACCCCAAACTGACCATCAACTCATACCCCAAACTGACCATCAACTCAGACCCCAAACAGACCACCAACTCAGACCTCAAACAGACCATCAACTCTGACCCTGGACTGACCATCAATTCAGACCCCAGACTGAGCATCAACTCAGATCCCAGACTGACCATCATCTCTGACCCCAAACTGAGCATCAACTCATACCCCAAACTGACCATCAACTCAGAACCCGAACGGGTCATCAACACAGACACCGAACAGACCGTCAACTCAGACCCCTGACTGACTATCAACTCAAACCCCAGACTGAGCATCAACTCAGACTCCAGACTGAACATCAACTCAGACCTTGAACTGACCATCAACTCAGACCATGAACTGACCATCAACTCAGACCACAGACTGAACATCAATTCAGCCCTCAGGATGACCATCAACTCATAAACCAGACTGATCATTAACCCGGATCCTGGACTGATCATTAACTCATACCCTGGACTGACCATCAACACAGACCCCCACTGACCATCAACACACACCCCAGAATAGCCATCTACACAGACCACAGACTGACCATCAACCTTCCCCCAGACTGAGCATCAACTCAGACCCCAGACTGAGCATCAACTCAGACCCCAGACTGAACATCAACTCAGTCCCCGAATTGACCATCAATTCAGACCCCAGACTAAGCATCAACTCAGACCTCAGGATGACCATCAACTCTGACCCCAGGATGACCATCAACTGAGTCCACAGGATGATCATCAATTCTGACCCTAGACTGTCCATCAATCCAGACTCCTGATTGACCATCAACTGAGATCCCAGACTGACCATCAATTCAGACTCCAGACTGACCATCAACTCAGATCCCAGACTGACCATCTATTCTGACCCCAGACTGACCATCAGCTCAGATCCCAGACTGACCATTAAACCGGACCCCAGACTGACCATCAACTCGGAACCCGTGATGGCCATCAACCCACAGACCAGGATGACCATCAACTCTGACCCTGGATTGACCATCAGCACAGACCCCAAGCTGACCATCAACACAGACCACAGAATGAGCATCAACCTGATCCCAGACTGACCATCAACTCAGACCACAGGCTGACCGTCAACACAGACCCTGAACTGACCATCAACTCAGACCATGAACTGAGTATCAACCCAGACCCCAGACTGACCATCAATTCAGACCCCAGACTGAGCATGAACTCAGAACCCAGACTGACCATCAACTCAGACACTGAACTGACCATCAACTCAGACCCCAGACTGAGCAGCAACACAGAACCCAGACTGACCATCAACTCAGAACCCGAACTGACCATCAACTCAGACCCTGAACTGACCATCAACTCAGACCATGAACTGAGCATAAACTCAGACCACAGACTGACCATCAACTCAGACCCCGAACTGAGCATCAACTCAGACCCCAGACTGACCATCAACTCAGACCCCGAACTGACCATCAACACACACAACAGACTGAGCATCATCCGGACCCCAGACTGACCATCAACTCAGACCCTGAAATGAGCATCAACTCAGACCCCAAACTGAGCATCAACTCAGACCCCGAACTGACCATCAATACAGACTCCAGACTGACCATAAACCCAGGCCCCGAAATGACCATCAACTCTGACCCCAGACTGCCCATCAACTCTGACCCCAGACTGAGCAGCAACACAGACCCCAGACTGACCATCAACTCAGAACCCGAACTGACCATCAACTCAGACCCCAGACTGACCATCAATACAGACCCTGAACTGACCATCAACTCAGACCCCAGACTGAGCATCAACTCAGACCCCAGACTGAATATGCACTCAGAACCCAGACTGACCATCAACTCAGACCCCGAACTGACCATCAACTCAGGTCCCAGACTGAGCAGCAACACAGACCCCAGACTGGGCATAAACTCAGACCCCGAACTGACCATCAATTGAGACCCCAGGCTGCGCATCAACTCAGACTCCAGACTTACCATCAACTCAGACCCCGAACTGACCATCAATTCAGACCCCAGACTGAGCATGAACTCAGAACCCAGACTGACCATCAACTCAGACACTGAACTGACCATCAACTCAGACCCCAGACTGAGCAGCAACACAGAACCCAGACTGACCATCAACTCAGAACCCGAACTGACCATCAACTCAGACCCCAGACTGACCATCAACACAGACCCTGAACTGACCATCAACTCAGACCATGAACTGAGCATAAACTCAGACCACAGACTGACCATCAACTCAGACCCCGAACTGAGCATCAACTCAGACCCCAGACTGACCATCAACTCAGACCCCGAACTGACCATCAACACACACAACAGACTGAGCATCATCCGGACCCCAGACTGACCATCAACTCAGACCCTGAAATGAGCATCAACTCAGACCCTAAACTGAGCATCAACTCAGACCCCGAACTGACCATCAACACAGACTCCAGACTGACCATAAACCCAGGCCCCGAAATGACCATCAACTCTGACCCCAGACTGCCCATCAACTCTGACCCCAGACTGAGCAGCAACACAGACCCCAGACTGACCATCAACTCAGAACCCGAACTGACCATCAACTCAGACCCCAGACTGACCATCAATACAGACCCTGAACTGACCATCAACTCAGACCCCAGACTGAGCATCAACTCAGACCCCAGACTGAATATGCACTCAGAACCCAGACTGACCATCAACTCAGACCCCGAACTGACCATCAACTCAGGTCCCAGACTGAGCAGCAACACAGACCCCAGACTGGGCATAAACTCAGACCCCGAACTGACCATCAATTGAGACCCCAGACTGCGCATCAACTCAGACTCCAGACTGACCATCAACTCAGACCCCGAACTGACCATCAACTCAGATCCCAGACTGAGCATCAACTCAGACTCCAGACTGACCATCAACTCAGACCCCAAACTGACCATCAACACAGACCACAGACAAAACAACAACCTGACCCCCGACTGACCATCAACTCAGACCCCTAACTGACCATCAACACAGACCCCAGACTGACCATCAACACAGACCCTGAACTGACCATCAACTCAGACCCTGAAATAAGCATCAACTCAGACCACAGACTGAGCATCAACTCAGACCCCGAACTGACCATCAACACAGATCCCAGACTGACTATAAACCCAGGCTCCGAAATGACCATCAACTCAGACCCCAGACTGAACTTCAACTCAGACCACGAACAGACCATCAACTCAGACCACGAACAGACCATCAACTCAGACCCCAGACTGAGCAGCAACACAGACCCAGACTGACCATCAACTCAGACCCCGAACTGACCATCAACACACACAACAGACTGAGCATCATCCGGACCCCAGACTGACCATCAACTCAGACCCTGAAATGAGCATCAACTCAGACCCCGAACTGACCATCAACACAGACTCCAGGCTGAGCATAAACCCAGGCCCCGAAATGACCATCAACTCAGACCCCAGACTGCCCATCAACTGAGACCCCAGACTGAACATCAACTCAAACCCCGAACAGACCATCAAATCAGACCCAGACTGACCAACAACTCAGACACCGGACTGAGCAGCAACTCAGACCCCAGACTAACCATCAACCCAGACTCCAGACTGACCATCAACTCAGACCCCGAGCTGACCATCAACACAGACCACAGAATGAACATCAAGCTGACCCCAGACTGACCATCAACTCAGACTGCAGACTGACCATCAACACAGACACCGAACTGACCATCAACTCAGACCCCAGACTGAGCATCAACTCAGACCCCAGACTGAGCATGAACTCAGAACCCAGACTGACCATCAACTCAGACACCAAACTGACCATCAACTCTGACCCCAGACTGACCATCAACACAGAACCCGAACTGACCATCAACTCAGACCCCAGACTGACCATCAACACAGACCCTGAACTGACCATCAACTCAGACCCCAGACTGAGATTCAACTCAGACCCCAGACTGAATATGCACTCAGAACCCAGACTGACCATCAACTCAGACACCGAACTGACCATCAACTCAGATCCCAGACTGAGCAGCAACACAGACCCCAGACTGGGCATCAACTCAGACCCCGAACTGACCATCAGTTGAGACCCCAGACTGCGCATAAACTCAGATCCCAGACTGAGCATCAACTCAGACTCCAGACTGACCATCAACTCAGACCCCGAACTGACCATCAACTCAGATCCCAGACTGAGCATCAACTCAGACTCCAGACTGACCATCAACTCAGACCCCAAACTGACCATCAACACAGACCACAGACAAAACAACAACCTGACCCCCGACTGACCATCAACTCAGACCCCTAACTGACCATCAACACAGACCCCAGAATGACCATCAACACTGACCCTGAACTGACCATCAACTCAGACCCTGAAATGAGCATCAACTCAGGCCACAGACTGAGCATCAACTCAGACCCCGAACTGACCATCAACACAGATCCCAGACTGACTATAAACCCAGGCTCCGAAATGACCATCAACTCAGACCCCAGACTGAACTTCAACTCAGTCCACGAACAGACCATCAACTCAGACCACTAACAGACCATCAACGCAGACCCCAGACTGAGAATCAACGCAGACCCCAGACTGAGCACGAACTCAGAACCCAGACTGACCATCAACTCAAACCCCGAACTGACCATCAACTCAGACCCCAGACTGAGCAGCAACACATACCCCAGACTGACCATCAACTCAGAACCCGAACTGACCATCAATTCAGACCCCAGACTGCGCATCAACTCAGATCCCAGACTGAGCATCAACTCAGACCCCAGACTGACCATCAACTCAGACCCTGAACTGACCATCAACACAGATCACAGACTGAGCATCAACCTGACCCCAGACTGACCATCAACTCAGACCCCTAACTGACCATCAACTCAGACCCCAGACTGACCATCAGCACAGACCCTGAACTGACCTTCAACTCAGATCCTGAAATGAGCATCAACTCAGACCCCAAACTGAGCATCAACTGAGACCCCGAACTGACCATCAACACAGACTCCAGACTGAACAGCAACTCAGACCCCTAACTGACCATCAACGCAGAACCCTGACTGCCCATCAACTGAGACCCCAGACTGAACATCAACTCAAACCCCGAACAGACCATCAACGCAGAACCCTGACTGCCCATCAACTGAGACCCCAGACTGAACATCAACTCAAACCCCGAACAGACCATCAACTCAGGCCCCGAACTGACCATCAACACAGATCCCAGACTGACTATAAACCCAGGCTCCGAAATGACCATCAACTCAGACCCCAGACTGAACTTCAACTCAGTCCACGAACAGACCATCAACTCAGACCACTAACAGACCATCAACGCAGACCCCAGACTGAGAATCAACGCAGACCCCAGACTGAGCACGAACTCAGAACCCAGACTGACCATCAACTCAAACCCCGAACTGACCATCAACTCAGACCCCAGACTGAGCAGCAACACATACCCCAGACTGACCATCAACTCAGAACCCGAACTGACCATCAATTCAGACCCCAGACTGCGCATCAACTCAGATCCCAGACTGAGCATCAACTCAGACCCCAGACTGACCATCAACTCAGACCCTGAACTGACCATCAACACAGATCACAGACTGAGCATCAACCTGACCCCAGACTGACCATCAACTCAGACCCCTAACTGACCATCAACTCAGACCCCAGACTGACCATCAGCACAGACCCTGAACTGACCTTCAACTCAGATCCTGAAATGAGCATCAACTCAGACCCCAAACTGAGCATCAACTGAGACCCCGAACTGACCATCAACACAGACTCCAGACTGAACAGCAACTCAGACCCCTAACTGACCATCAACGCAGAACCCTGACTGCCCATCAACTGAGACCCCAGACTGAACATCAACTCAAACCCCGAACAGACCATCAACGCAGAACCCTGACTGCCCATCAACTGAGACCCCAGACTGAACATCAACTCAAACCCCGAACAGACCATCAACTCAGGCCCCGAACTGACCATCAACACAGATCCCAGACTGACTATAAACCCAGGCTCCGAAATGACCATCAACTCAGACCCCAGACTGAACTTCAACTCAGTCCACGAACAGACCATCAACTCAGACCACTAACAGACCATCAACGCAGACCCCAGACTGAGAATCAACGCAGACCCCAGACTGAGCACGAACTCAGAACCCAGACTGACCATCAACTCAAACCCCGAACTGACCATCAACTCAGACCCCAGACTGACCATCAACTCAGACCCCAAACTGACCATCAACACAGACCACAGACAAAACAACAACCTGACCCCCGACTGACCATCAACTCAGACCCCTAACTGACCATCAACACAGACCCCAGAATGAC
The DNA here is from genome assembly GCF_036365525.1 of Heterodontus francisci. Taxonomy (NCBI): domain Eukaryota; kingdom Metazoa; phylum Chordata; class Chondrichthyes; order Heterodontiformes; family Heterodontidae; genus Heterodontus; species Heterodontus francisci. The sequence goes on from NC_090383.1 coordinate 32,168,051, forward strand.
CATCAACACTGACCCTGAACTGACCATCAACTCAGACCCTGAAATGAGCATCAACTCAGGCCACAGACTGAGCATCAACTCAGACCCCGAACTGACCATCAACACAGATCCCAGACTGACTATAAACCCAGGCTCCGAAATGACCATCAACTCAGACCCCAGACTGAACTTCAACTCAGACCACGAACAGACCATCAACTCAGACCACTAACAGACCATCAACGCAGACCCCAGACTGAGAATCAACGCAGACCCCAGACTGAGCACGAACTCAGAACCCAGACTGACCATCAACTCAAACCCCGAACTGACCATCAACTCAGACCCCAGACTGAGCAGCAACACATACCCCAGACTGACCATCAACTCAGAACCCGAACTGACCATCAATTCAGACCCCAGACTGCGCATCAACTCAGATCCCAGACTGAGCATCAACTCAGACCCCAGACTGACCATCAACTCAGACCCTGAACTGACCATCAACACAGATCACAGACTGAGCATCAACCTGACCCCAGACTGACCATCAACTCAGACCCCTAACTGACCATCAACTCAGACCCCAGACTGACCATCAGCACAGACCCTGAACTGACCTTCAACTCAGATCCTGAAATGAGCATCAACTCAGACCCCAAACTGAGCATCAACTGAGACCCCGAACTGACCATCAACACAGACTCCAGACTGAACAGCAACTCAGACCCCTAACTGACAATCAACGCAGAACCCTGACTGCCCATCAACTGAGACCCCAGACTGAACATCAACTCAAACCCCGAACAGACCATCAACGCAGAACCCTGACTGCCCATCAACTGAGACCCCAGACTGAACATCAACTCAAACCCCGAACAGACCATCAACTCAGGCCCCGAAATGACCATCAACTCAGACCCCAGACTGAACTTCAACTCAGACCACGAACAGACCATCAACTCACACCACGAACAGACCATCAACGCAGCTTCCTGACTGACCATCAACTGAGACCCCAGACTGAACATCAACTCAGAGCCCGAACAGACCATCAACTCAGACCCTGAACAGACCATCAATTCAGACACCGAACAGACCATCAACGCCCACCATGGTCTGACCATCAATTCAGACCCCAGACTGAGCATCAACTCAGATCCCAGACTGACCATCATCTCAGACCCTGAACTGACCATCAATTCAGACCCCAGACTGAGCATCAACTCAGACCCCAGACTGACCATCATCTCAGACCGCGAACTGACCATCAACTCAGATCGTAGACTGAGCATCAACTGAGACCCCTAACTGACCATCAGCTCATACCCCAGACTGACCATCAACGCAGAACCCTGACTGCCCATCAACTGAGACCCCAGACTGAACATCAACTCAGACCCCAGACTGAGCAACATCTCAGACCCCAGACTGACCATCAACTCAGACCCCGAACTGACCATCAACTCACATCCTAGACTGAGCATCAACTCAGACCCCGAACTGAGCATCAACTCAGACCCCGAACAGACTATCAACTCCGACCATGGACTGACCATCAATTCAGACACCAGACTGAGCATCAACTCAGATCCCAAACTGAAAATCAATTCAGACCCCAGACTGACCATCAACTCAGACCCCGAACTGACCATCAACTCAGACCCCGAACAGACCATCAACTCAGACCCTGAACTGACCATCAACTCAGACCCCAAAGTGAACATCAACACAGACCCCAGACTGAAAATTAACACAGACCCCGAACAGGCCATCAACTCAGAACCCGAACAGACCATCAGCCTAGACCCCAAAATGAAAATCAATTCAGACCCCAGACTGAGCAACAACTCAGACTCCAGACTGAACATCAACTCAGACCCCGAACTGACCATCAACTCAGACCCTGAACTGACCATCAACTCAAACCCCAGACTGACCATCAATTCAGACCCCAGACTGAGCAACATCTCAGACCCCAGACTGACCATCAACTCAGACCCCGAACTGAGCATCAACTCAGACCCCGAATAGACCATCAACTCAGACCCCGAACTGAGCATCAACTCAGACCCTGAACTGAGCATCAACTCAGACCCCGAACAGGCCATCAACTCAGAACCCGAACAGACCATCAGCCCAGACCCTGGAGTGATCATCAATTCAGACCCCAGACTGAACATCAATTCAGACCCCGAACTGACCATCAACTCAGACCCCGAACTGACCATCAACTCAAACCCCAGACTGAACATCAATTCAGACCCCAGACTGAGCAACATCTCAGACCCCAGACTGACCATCAACTCAGACCCCGAACTGACCATCAACTCACATCCTAGACTGAGCATCAACTCAGACCCCGAACTGAGCATCAACTCAGACCCCGAATAGACCATCAACACAGACCCCGAACAGACCATCAACTCAGACCCCTGACTGACCATCAACTCAGACCCCAAACTGACCATCAACGCACATCCTAGACTGAGCATCAACTCAGACCCTGAACTGAGCATCAACTCAGACCCCGAACAGACCATCAACTCAGACCCCTGACTGACCATCAACTCAGACCCCAAACTGAAAATCAATTCAGACCCCAGACTGAGCAACAACTCAGACCCCAGACTGAGCATCAACTCAGACCCCAGAGTGAACATCAACTCAGATCCCAGACTGACCATCATCTCAGACCCCGGACTCACCATCAACTCAGACCCCAGACTGAGCATGAACTCAGACCCCTGACTGAGCAACAACTCAGACCCCAGACTGACCATCAACTTAGACCCTGAACTGACCATCAACTCACATCCTAGACTGAGCATCAACTCAGACCCCGAACTGAGCATCAACTCAGACCCTGAACTGAGCATCAACTGAGACCCCTGACTGACCATCAACTCAGACCCCAGAGTGAACATCAACACAGACCCCAGACTGAAAATTAACACAGACCCCGAACAGGCCATCAACTAAGAACCCGAACAGACCATCAACTCAGACCCTGGAGTGACCATCAACTCAGATCCCAGACTGATCATCAACTCAGACCCCAGACTGAGCATCAACTCAGACACCAGACTGAACTTCAATTCAGACCCCGAACTGACCATCAACTCAGACCCCGAACTGACCATCAACTCAAACCCCAGACTGACCATCAATTCAGACCCCAGACTGAGCAACAACTCAGACTCCAGACTGAACATCAACTCAGACCCCGAACTGACCATCAACTCAGACCCCGAACTGACCATCAACTCAAACCCCAGACTGAACATCAATTCAGACCCCAGACTGACCATCAACACAGACTCCAGACTGAACAGCAACTCAGACCCCTAACTGACCATCAACTCAGACCCCGAACAGACCATCAACGCAGAACCCTGACTGCCCATCAACTGAGACCCCAGACTGAACATCAACTCAGACCCCAGACTGAGCAACATCTCAGACCCCAGACTGACCATCAACTCAGACCCCGAACTGACCATCAACTCACATCCTAGACTGAGCATCAACTCAGACCCCGAACTGAGCATCAACTCAGACCCCGAACAGACTATCAACTCCGACCATGGACTGACCATCAATTCAGACACCAGACTGAGCATCAACCCAGATCCCAAACTGAAAATCAATTCAGACCCCAGACTGACCATCAACTCAGACCCCGAACTGACCATCAACTCAGACCCCGAACAGACCATCAACTCAGACCCCTGACTGACCATCAACTCAGACCCCAAAGTGAACATCAACACAGACCCCAGACTGAAAATTAACACAGACCCCGAACAGGCCATCAACTCAGAACCCGAACAGACCATCAGCCCAGACCCTGGAGTGATCATCAATTCAGACCCCAGACTGACCATCAACTCAGATCCCAGACTGACCATCAACTCAGACCCCAAAATGAAAATCAATTCAGACCCCAGACTGAGCAACAACTCAGACTCCAGACTGAACATCAACTCAGACCCCGAACTGACCATCAACTCAGACCCTGAACTGACCATCAACTCAAACCCCAGACTGACCATCAATTCAGACCCCAGACTGAGCAACATCTCAGACCCCAGACTGACCATCAACTCAGACCCCGAACTGAGCATCAACTCAGACCCTGAACTGAGCATCAACTCAGACCCCGAACAGGCCATCAACTCAGAACCCGAACAGACCATCAGCCCAGACCCTGGAGTGATCATCAATTCAGACCCCAGACTGAACATCAATTCAGACCCCGAACTGACCATCAACTCAGACCCCGAACTGACCATCAACTCAAACCCCAGACTGAACATCAATTCAGACCCCAGACTGAGCAACATCTCAGACCCCAGACTGACCATCAACTCAGACCCCGAACTGACCATCAACTCACATCCTAGACTGAGCATCAACTCAGACCCCGAACTGAGCATCAACTCAGACCCCGAATAGACCATCAACACAGACCCCGAACAGACCATCAACTCAGACCCTGGAGTGATCATCAATTCAGACCCCAGACTGAACATCAATTCAGACCCCGAACTGACCATCAACTCAGACCCCGAACTGACCATCAACTCAAACCCCAGACTGAACATCAATTCAGACCCCAGACTGAGCAACATCTCAGACCCCAGACTGACCATCAACTCAGACCCCGAACTGACCATCAACTCACATCCTAGACTGAGCATCAACACAGACCCCGAACAGACCATCAACTCAGACCCCTGACTGACCATCAACTCAGACCCCAAACTGACCATCAATGCACATCCTAGACTGAGCATCAACTCAGACCCCGAACTGAGCATCAACTCAGACCCTGAACTGAGCATCAACTCAGACCCCGAACAGACCATCAACTCAGACCCCTGACTGACCATCAACTCAGACCCCAAACTGAAAATCAATTCAGACCCCAGACTGAGCAACAACTCAGACCCCAGACTGAGCATCAACTCAGACCCCAGAGTGAACATCAACTCAGATCCCAGACTGACCATCATCTCAGACCCCGGACTGACCATCAACTCAGACCCCAGACTGAGCATGAACTCAGACCCCTGACTGAGCAACAACTCAGACCCCAGACTGACCATCAACTCAGACCCTGAACTGACCATCAACTCACATCCTAGACTGAGCATCAACTCAGACCCCGAACTGAGCATCAACTCAGACCCTGAACTGAGCATCAACTGAGACCCCTGACTGACCATCAACTCAGACCCCAGAGTGAACATCAACACAGACCCCAGACTGAAAATTAACACAGACCCCGAACAGGCCATCAACTAAGAACCCGAACAGACCATCAACTCAGACCCTGGAGTGATCATCAATTCAGACCCCAGACTGACCATCAACTCAGATCCCAGACTGATCATCAACTCAGACCCCAGACTGAGCATCAACTCAGACACCAGACTGAACTTCAATTCAGACCCCGAACTGACCATCAACTCAGACCCCGAACTGACCATCAACTCAAACCCCAGACTGACCATCAATTCAGACCCCAGACTGAGCAACAACTCAGACTCCAGACTGAACATCAACTCAGACCCCGAACTGACCATCAACTCAGACCCCGAACTGACCATCAACTCAAACCCCAGACTGACCATCAATTCAGACCCCAGACTGAGCAACAACTCAGACTCCAGACTGAACATCAACTCAGACCCCGAACTGACCATCAACTCAGACCCCGAACTGACCATCAACTCAAACCCCAGACTGAACATCAATTCAGACCCCAGACTGAACAACATCTCAGACCCCAGACTGACCATCAACTCAGACCCCGAACTGACCATCAACTCACATCCTAGACTGAGCATCAACTCAGACCCCGAACTGAGCATCAACTCAGACCCCGAATAGACCATCAACACAGACCCCGAACAGACCATCAACTCAGACCCCTGACTGACCAACTCAGACCCCAAACTGACCATCAACGCACATCCTAGACTGAGCATCAACTCAGACCCCGAACTGAGCATCAACTCAGACCCTGAACTGAGCATCAACTCAGACCCCGAACAGACCATCAACTCAGACCCCTGACTGACCATCAACTCAGACCCCAAACTGAAAATCAATTCAGACCCCAGACTGAGCAACAACTCAGACCCCAGACTGAGCATCAACTCAGACCCCAGAGTGAACATCAACTCAGATCCCAGACTGACCATCATCTCAGACCCCGGACTCACCATCAACTCAGACCCCAGACTGAGCATGAACTCAGACCCCTGACTGAGCAACAACTCAGACCCCAGACTGACCATCAACTCAGACCCTGAACTGACCATCAACTCACATCCTAGACTGAGCATCAACTCAGACCCCGAACTGAGCATCAACTCAGACCCTGAACTGAGCATCAACTCAGACCCCTGACTGACCATCAACTCAGACCCCAGAGTGAACATCAACACAGACCCCAGACTGAAAATTAACACAGACCCCGAACAGGCCATCAACTCAGACCCTGGAGTGATCATCAATTCAGACCCCAGACTGACCATCAACTCAGATCCCAGACTGATCATCAACTCAGACCCCAGACTGAGCATCAACTCAGACTCCAGACTGAACATCAATTCAGACCCCGAACTGACCATCAACTCAGACCCCGAACTGACCATCAACTCAGACCCCAGACTGACCATCAATTCAGACCCCAGGATGACCATCAACTGAAACCCCGGACTCATCATTAACCCCGATCCTGGACTGATCATTAACTCATACCCTGGACTGACCATCAACACACACCCCAGAATAGCCATCTACGCAGACCACAGACTGACCATCAACCTGCCCCCAGACTGACCATCACCTCAGACCCCAGACTGAGCATCAACTCAGACCACAGACTGAGCATCAACTCAGACCCCAGACTGACCATTAACCAGGACCCGCCTGACCAACAGACCCGAGACTGACCATCAACTCAGATCCCAGATTGACCATCAACTCAGACCCAGGCCATAAGCGAAAATGTTAATGAGTATCTACAGAAAAGGCACTCTTTAGGTAAGTTTCATTCGTTATTGCAAAATGTGTAATTATTATAACTATCACATCACAAATGTTATTTTCCAACAAAAAATATTGACGTATGTTATTGGCTGACTGAATAACCAGCGAAAAATAGCAAAAAAATACTTTGAGCAAGTTGATTGGTTCACCTTAGAATCATAGGCTCTGATACTTCGGGGAGGTGGAGAGGTAGCGGTGTTTGGGTAGAGTCAGTAGTGGCTGGGAAGCCCAAAAATGTGCCGAAAGAGGAGGTCTTGCTGAATTTAAAAGCAGGACCTCATTTGAATGAGAGGGCACAGATTTAAAGTATTTAAAGTAAGAGAAGAAAAACTGACATGAGGAAAAACTTTTTCACGCAGTGAGTGGTTAAGGTCTGGAATGTGCTGCCTGAAAGTGTGGTGCAGGCAGGTTCAATTGAAGCATTCAATAGGAAATTAGACAGTTATATGAAAAGGAAGAATGTGCAGGGTTACTGGGAGAAGGCAGGGGAATAGAAATGAGTGAACTGCTCTTTTGGAGAGCTGGTGTGGACACGATGGGCTGAATGGCCTCCTTCTGCACTGTAACAAAAACATCATATGTGGTTGGATAGAAGGGATCATGCATGGGTATAGGATAGAAACGATCATGTGCAGAGGGGAGTGGAAGAGATCACACACAGGAGGAAGGAAGGGAGCATGCATGGGCAGAATTGAAGAGAGCACAGATAAATAGGGAAGAAATCACAGGCAGCAGATTGTGTACAGTGTAAGAAACCATGGAGGGAGGAAAGAGATTGTGGGGGGTGGGGGGAGCTGGTGGCGGGAAGATCATAGGCTGGAGAGAAGAGAGTGGGGCTTGAATCCCCAACCTTTAGGCTTAGAGCTAAGAGTGCTACCACTGAGCCACAGCTGACAGTCAATGTTCCAAAGCATTTAATATGTTCCAGATAATTGATTGTACAAGCAAACTAGATAGATTGAGATGTAGATAGCTCCATATTAAAATGAAATCTTTGCAAAGGGAAGTATTTAATCACTCTTTAAACAATTATATCACAATCACTCAAATGCTCCTTATAAATTTGATTTGTTATTGGTCATACTAGTCATTAAACTTAACTGTCTAAACTGAATATACCTTCTCTCAGAGTGACCTATTTATACAGAATGCTCAGTGTAAACCATGAAAGGCTGCTACTACTCGCTTTAAAATATTTAGTACTTACCGTAAAAATGTAGGGTACAGCTCCGTATTTACAAAACAGACCATCTCAAAACACACTGTTATTCCCACTCTGCCCAAGCATGTAGCTGCTGTTTTCAGCCAGGAGACATCTAAATTGAAAGAAATATTTACAGTTTGCAAAATATAATGGTTTCTGCGTTACTGTCAAAACATTTTATTTGATTAATATTTTAGTTGCCCTGTTAAATAAAATTAATATTCAGTTAGAAAGATGTCACTTAATTAAACACATATTTGTAAAAGGCAAGTTGTGTGTGTCAAATTTAAGAAAGTAACAGAGTTTATTTTTTTTTTAGATTTAGAGATACAGCACTGAAACAGGCCCTTCGGCCCACCGAGTCTGTGCCGACCATTAACCACCCATTTATACTAATGCTACACTAATCCCATATTTCTACCACATCCTCACCTGTCCCTATATTCCCCTACCACCTACCTATACTAGTGGCAATTTACAATGGCCAATTCACCTATCAACCTGCAAGTCTTTTGGCTGTGGGAGGAAACCGGAGCACCCGGAGGAAACCCATGCAGACACAAGGAGAACTTGCAAACTCCACACAGGCAGGACCCAGAATTGAACCCGGGTCACTGGAGCTGTGAGGCTGCGGTGCTAACCACTGCGCCACTGTGCCACCGTGTTATTGATAAAGGAAATGCTGTGAATGTTGTGTATATATGAATAATCCATAAATATGTTGATTTTCAAAGGGCATTAAGTGCCACATAGGAGGTCTGTTTATAAGATTAAGGCACACGGTATTAAAGGGAATATGACAGCTTGAATAGCAAGTTAGTTAATGGACAGGAAACAGAGCAGCAGTTAATCAATGCTCTTCAAAGAGGAGATATATGATCAGTGGTTTCCTCTTCACATACATTTTTTTTATTCTTTCATGGGATGTGGATGTTGTTGGCCAGGCCAGCATTTGTTGCCCATCCCCTAATTGCCCTTGAGAAGGTGGTGGTGAGCTGCCTTCTTGAACTGCTGCAGCCCATCTAGTGGGTGTGATGTTAGGGAGATAGTTCTAAGATTTTGATCCAGCAACAGTGAAAGAACAGTGATATAGTTCCAAATCAGGATGGTGTGAGACTTGGAGGGGGAACTTGCAAATGGTGGTGTTCCCATGTCTCTGCTGTCCTTGTTCTTTTAGGTGGAAGAGGTTGTGGGTTTGGAAGGTGCTGGTGAAAGAGGTGCGGTGATTACTGTGGTGCATCTTGTAGATGGTATCACTGCTACCACTGTGTGTCAGTGGTGGAGGGAGTGAATGTTGAAGGTGGTGGATGGGGTGCCAATCAAGCGGTGGTGCTTTGTCCTGGCTGGTGTCGAGCTTCCTGAGTGTTGTTGGAGCTGCACCCACCCAGGCAAGTGGAGAATATTCCATCACACTCCTGACTTGTGCTTTGTAGATGGTGGACAGGCTTTGGGGAGTCAGGAGGTGTGTTACTCGCCACAGAATTCCCAGTCTCTGACCTGCTCTCACAGCCACAGTATTTATGTGGCTGCTCCAGTTCAGTTTTCGGTCAATGGTAACATCCAGGATGTTGACAGGGATTCAGCAATGGCAATGCCATTGAATGTCAAGGGGAGATGGTTATATTCTCTCTTGTTGGAGATGGGCATTGCCTGGCACTTGTGTGTCGTGAATGTTACTTGCCACTTATCAGCCCAAGCCTGAATATTATCCAGGTCTTGCTGCATCTGGACACGGATTGCTTCAGTTTCTGAGGAGTTACAAATGGTACCAAACATCATACAATTATCAGCAAACATCCCCACATCTGATATTATGATGGAGGGAAGGTCATTGATAAAGCAGCTGAAGATGGTTGGGCCTAAGACACTACCCTGAGAAACTCCTGCAGTGATGTCCTAAGGCTGAGATGATTGGTCTCCAACAAGCACAACCATCTTCCTTTGTGCTAGGTACGACTCCAACCAGCGGAGAGTTTTCCTCCGATTCCCATTGACTTCAGTTTCGCTAGACCCCCTTGATGCCATACTCTGTCAAATGCTGCCCTGATATCCAGGGCAATCGCTCTTAGCTCATCTCCTGAGTTCATCTCTTTTGTCCATGTTTGGACCAAGGCTGTAATGAGGTCAGAAGCCGAGTGGCCCTGGTGGAAACCAAACTGAGCATCGGTGAACAGGTTATTGCTGTTTAACTACCGCTTGATAACACTGTCACGTCACCTTCCATCACTTTGCTGGTGATCGAGAGTAGACTGATGGGGTGGTAATTGGCCAGATTGGATTTGTCCTGATTTTTGTGGATAGGACATACCTGGGCAAATTTTCACATTGTCGGGTAGATGCCAGTGTTGTAGCTATACTGGAACAGCTTGGCTTGGGGAGCGACTAGTTCTGCAACACAAGTCTTCAGTACTACAGCCAGGATGTTGGGACCATTGTTTTTCTCAAGATATAAATGATCTAAATTTTGGTACACTATAGAAAAATTTGAAGATGATGCAAAAGCAGGGAGAATGGTAAACTGTTACGTATGATTTCAGGAGGATATAGAGAAGTAAGTAAATTAGGCATATAGATGCCAGATGACATTTAATTTGGAGAAACGGGAGGTCACATTTTGGGAGAAAAGGTCAGAGAACATCTTCATTAAAGGGTAAAACTTTAAAAATAGGAGAAAACCAGAGACGCATGGGAGTTTAGAGAACAAAGTTTTCAAAAAAAAGTTGGAGAACAAGTTGATTCATTTGAGTCAATTGGTTGTGGGTTCAATCCCCACTCCAGAGACTTAAGTATATAATCCAGGCTGAAAATTCAGTGCGGTATTGAGGGAACACTGCATTGTTGGAGGTGCTGTCTTTAAAATGCGACATTAAGCCTTCTCAGGTGGACATAAAAGATCCCATGGCACTATTGCAAAGAAGAGCAGAGGAATTCTCACCAGTAGCCTGGTCAGCACTTATCCCAGAACTAGTATCACCAAAACAGATTATCTGGTCATTATCTTGTTGCTGTTTATGGGAGCTTTCTGTGCACAAATTGGCTGCCACATTTCCTACATTACAACAGTAACTACATTTCAAAACTTCTTCACTGGCTGTAATGTGCATTGGCACATCCTCAGATCATGAAATGTGCTATATAAATGCCTGTCTTTCTTTCTTTACGAAAGCACATGAGATCCTATGTTTGATAAATAGGGGAATAGTGTATGAAATAAAGAGGTAATGCTAAACGTATACAAATCATTGGTTAAGCTACAACTAGAGTATTACATCCAACAGTGATTCTCCTGCTTTAGGAATGATGTCAAAGCCATGGAGAGGGTGTGAAGGCTTTAACTAAAATGATGGCAAGCAAGGAAGGATCCCAACATGAACATCCATAGTCACTGGCAGCACTGACCTCACCCTGCTCTGTTACTGCAGGTCTGCCTGCAGGAGGTGGCAGATTTCAGTGAGCACCTCCTTTGTAGAACAAAGATATTGTGCACACTGTTCCTCGCCGACGTTGAGGTAAGAAAATTGCTCCCCAAGGCCACAGGGTGGATAAGATCTCCTGCTGAGATCTCTTCTCCCCTCCTCCTCTCCACTCTAGGAGCAGCTTGTCCTCCTCTGTGTCACCTCTGTTCATTCTCTCTGTTGTGCTGCAGACCAAGAGGAATGGTAGCTACAGCACACATGACTAGGAGCAAGTGGTCTGAGCAGAATCCTTGAAGTCAGAACCAAAGCCTTCACCACATGCAACACCACTCCCTACAACAAGTAAAACTTCAACAGTTTTAAATAGCGGTAGAAAACTCACAGCATTTCTACACACTCCGCAAGAACCAGTAGAAATCAATCTGCACAGTGGCGCAGTGGTTAGCACCGCAGCCTCACAGCTCCAGCGACCCGGGTTCAATTCTGGGTACTACCTGTGTGGAGTTTGCAAGTTCTCCCTGTGTCTGCGTGGGTTTCCTCCGGGTGCTCCGGTTTCCTCCCACATGCCAAAGACTTGCTGGTTGATAGGTTAATTGGCCATTGTAAATTGCCCCTAGTGTAGGTAGGTGGTCGGGAAATATAGGGACAGGTGGGGATGTGGTAGGAACATGGAATTAGTGTATGAGTGGTTGATGGTCAGCACAGACTCGGTGGGCCGAAGGGCCTGTTTCAGTGCTGTATCACTAAACTAAACTAACCTGAAAGTAGTTGATAATCTCTTTATATAGGGTTGGTTTGAAGTCCTTCCTGCTACTGAATACATATTCAGCTGTGCAAGGTTCAAAGAGAGCGTTAGCTGAAGTAGCGAGAATGAAAATGGTCGCACTGGCACCAAATCAACATTACACGCTAACGTCATGATCTGCCTAATCTGCATAATTTTGGTGCATGCTCCTAATGCCCTCACCAAAATAGGCCACACTAGAAGTGTGCACACATGATGCAGAGGCTATTTTACACCCAAAATGGCACACATAGTTCCAAAAATACAGGTGCTATGGAGTTGAATTTTGCAGCCTGTGATTTTCAATCAGATGTTAACCAGGTGAATTGCCTGAACTGCACATTCAAGTTATTATGTTGTTTTAAAAAAATAGCTTGTTATAGTTTAATATTACTTTTTTTTTAATCAATTTAGAGAATGTGGACATCGTTGACCGGCCAGCATTTATGGTCCATCCCTAACTGCCCTGAGAAGGTGGTGGTGAGTCCCTTTCTTGAGTCCCTGCAGCCCATATGGTGTAGGTACAGCCACAGTGCTGTGAGAAAGGGAATTCCAGGATTTTGACCCAATGACAATGAAGGAACGGCGATATAGTTCCAAGTCAGTATGCTGTCAGACTTGGAGGGGAACTTGCGGGTGGTGGTGTTCCCATGCATCTGCTGCCCTTGTTCTTCTAGGTGGTAGAAGTCACGGGTTTGGAAGGTACTGTCGAAGGAGCTTTGGCAAGTTTGTGCAGTGCATCTTGTAGATGGTATACACTGCAGCCACTTTGCGTCGGTGGTGGAGGGAGTGAATGTTTAAGGTGGTGGATGGGGTGCAATCAAGTAGGCTGCTTTGTCCTGGATTGAGTCGAGTTTCTTGAGTGTTGTTGGATCTACACCCATCCAGGCAAGTGAAGAATATTCCATCACACTCCCGACTTGTGGCTTGTAGATGGCTTTGGAATCAGGAGATGAGTCAATCGCCACAGAATTCCCAGCCTCTGACCTGATCATACAGCCACAGTATTTATGTTATTGGTCCAGTTAAGTTTCTGGTCAATGGTGACCCCCTCCACAGAATGTTGATGGTGGAGGATTCAGTGATGGTAATGCCATTGAATGTCAATGCCAAGGGGAGGTGGTCAGACTCTCTCTCTTGTTGGAGATGTTTATGACCTGGCATTTGTGTAGTGCTGAATGCCTGAATGTCGTCCAGGTCTTGCTGCATGCCGGCATGGACTGCCTTGCAATCTGCGGAATCACAAATGGAACTGATCACTATGCAATCATCAATGAGCATAAAGGTCATTGATGAAGCAGCTAAAGATTTTATTACAAAAAATTTATTTATTACAAAATATGGCCGTGTAGTTGATAATGAAGAGGATAGTTGTAGACTCCAGAATTATATCAGTGGTTTGGTTGAGTGGGCGGAAAAGTGGCAAATGGAATCCAATCTGGAGAAGTGTGAAGTGATGCATTTGGGAAGGGAAACAAAGCAAGTGAATACACAATAAATGGGAGGATATTGAGAGGGGTAGAAGAAGTGAGAGACCTTGGAGTGCATGTCCACAGATCCCTGAAGGTGGCAGGTCAAGTAGATAAATGGTGAAGAAGGCATATGGAATGCTTTCCTTTATTGGCTGAGGTATATAGAATACAAAAGCAGGGATGTAATGCTGGAACTGTATAAAACACTAGTTAGGTCACATCTGGTGTATTGCGTACAGTTTTGGTCACCACATTACAGGAAGGACATAATTGCTCTGGAGAGAGTACAGAGGAGATTTACAAGAATGTTGCCAGGGCTCGAAAGTTGCAGCTATGAAGAAAGATTGGTTAGGCTCGGATTGTTTTTCTTAGAACAGAGGAGGCTGAGAGGTGACTTAATTGAGGTGTACAAAATTATGAGGGGCCTAGATAGAGCAGATAGGAAGGATCTGTTTCCCTTAGCGGAGAGGTCAATTACTGGGGGCACAGATTTAAGATGATTGATAGAAGGATTAGAGGGGACATGAGGAAAAACCTTTTCACCCAGAGGGTGGTGGGTGTCTGGAATTCACTGCCAGGAACGGTGGTGGAGGCAGAAACCCTCAACTCATTTAAAAGGTACCTGGACCTGCACCTGAAGTGCTGTAACCTGCAAGGCGACGGACCAGGTGCTGGAAGGTGGGATTAGATTGAGTGGCTAGTTTTTTCAGCTGACACGATGGGCTGAATGGCCTCCTTCTGTGCTGTACCTTTTCTATGGTTCTATGGTTCTATTGTTGGACCTAGGACACTACCCTGAGGAACTCCTGCAGCAATGTCCTGGGCTGAGATGATTGGTCTCCAACAACCACAAACATCTTCCTTTGTGCTAGGTGTGACTCCAACGAGTGGAGAGTTTACTCCTGATTCCCATTGACTTCAATTTTTCTAGGGCTCATTGATATCACACATGGTTAAGTGCTGTCTTGATGTCAAGAGCAGTTGCTGTCACCTCACCTCTGGAATTCAGCTCTTTTGCCACGTTTGGACCAAGGCTGTAATGAGGTTTGAAGCCAAGTGGTCCTGGAGGAACACAAACTGAACATCAGTGAGTGAGTTCTTGGATAGCATTGTTACCGATCCCTTCTTATAGAATAGGACAACACAGAAGGAGGCCATTTAAGCCAATGAGTCTATGCCGGTAAAGAAATGGTTGAATTCTTCATCCCTGGCTGGGCTTGATCTGCCAATCCCTCCATTGAAAGCTAAATGCGCTAATCGATTGCACCACAGAGAATAATACATGCAACATTAAAACCGGTTTTGAATTTCGTGTTCAAAGATGAAATGCAAATACCTATATTTTGTATGAAAATGATTTGATGATGGAGATTAAAAGATGAACTGTAAATCACTAGAATTCAGAAAATTTACAACAGGAAATGCTAGTAATGTACGTCAGGTCAGTCAGCTTCAAAGAGGAAGATCAAGGAATATTTTGAATGTGACCTTTCACCAGAACTCACCTGAAACATCAGCCTTTCACTTTTGGAAACAACATTATAAACTAAGAACAAATAGCACTATGGAAACAAATAGTTCAACAGGGGCATCAGTGGAATTATACTTTAATCTGTGCCATCAGTTTAACAGCCAATTAAAATTAAAATCTACATGTACCTGATTAAAACTATCACCTTGTATTTATAAAGCATCTTTAACATAGTAAAATGTCCCAAGTGCTTCTCAAGAGTATTCTTAGATTTAAAAATTTACACTGAACCAAAGAAGAAAACGTTAGGACAGGAGATCAAAAATTTAGACAAAGAGGTAGGTTTTTAGTGTGGGAGAGAAATAAATGAAGACATTATTGGTAGATAATTCCATTTGCAGGAAGATTTCATCAGAATACTTTCCTGCAGTTGACTCTAACTGCTCAGGGTGCTTGCTTCAGTGGCAGTCAACACCTTGATGTTAAAATCCTTTACTCGGTACTCTGTAGTTTGACCAGCCACGTCAAAGTTTCAGCTATTCACTTCATTGACCCTGATCACTTATCAGCATTTCCTCTCCATCTCTTTCTCCTCCTTTAAGACTCCTAAAAACCTACCTCTTTGTCTAAATTTTTGATCTCCTGTCCTAAAGTTTTCTTCTTTGGCTCAGTGTAAATTTTTAAATCTAAGAACACTCTGGAGAAGCACCTTGGGACATTTTACTATGTTAGAGATGCTTCCAGCCCTTACATTTAATTTAAATGTTTAAAGGGAAAGTGTAATAAAACTGATTTTTAAAAATTACATATATGTTTCCAGCAGCTCTCCCCCGCCCCCCGCCCCCCGTTGACAATAAACTTATTCCTTGCACTCGTCCCTACTAAAATTGCGTACCTGACTTTCCCCCCACAAAGTTCACAAACTTTTAACTTTACCCCTTCCCACCAACCCCTTCACCAATCAGCATAGTTTGACCTCGCTCCCCCCCGCATTGAAAAATCTACCTCCTCCCCACCCCCCCCCCCCCCCCCCACCCCCACAGTTGTTGCGCCTCGTTTCCGCGGACGGGGATTCAAAGGCGCGGCAATGCCAGCCACTGGGATGAAGATTGCGGCGGCACTTCAGGAGGTGACAGGAACGTCATTAACTCAGGTAAGTTAATGAACTTGAAAAGTTAAATCACGGTCTCATTGCCGAGCAGCGGTGTGAGGGAGGTGGGGGGTTTCTGGGGGGGTGTGCACCACAAGGCCTTGTTGCCGCCGGCAAGATCGGGACAGGCCCTGTCGGCATCGAGGTCCGTGGCGGGCCTCAACTGGGGCAACCTGCATGTCCCCCCCCCCTGCCCCCGCCATGGATCCCTATGTTGAGGCCTCTATAAAATCCAGCCCTACATGGGGGATATAAGGTGTGAAGATTAGATGTTTTTGCTTTCTGCACTCATTATATAACTCATTTAAATTCATTCTCTTGGGGTAGGTATTTAAGCAAAGTATTTTAATTACCTATATCATTTTCAGACAGGATGTCACAGTTCTTAAACATTTTTGAAATATTATCACTATGTTCGACACCACGAACAGTTAAGAGGCTGCAACTTAATTTGGCATCATTCTATCCTATACTATATTACGTTGTTTTTAAATACAAAATGACCTCCTAAACTGTGAGACAGCTTACTCTGATTCTCATGACCTCATATCGAGTCACAGAGAACTTTTTCCCCAGAAACCTTTTTTATTGCTCAACATTGTTTCAGATGCATTATCATCATTGTTAAGAGGTGTAACTGCTTGCAGCCAGTGTCAAAGAGCTGTGCCAGGTCAGGTAGATGCTCTCTATCTTTATGCTCTCCATCAATAATTGGGCTTTAAATTCAACTCAAAGTAAATATTTCTTCCAGACATGTGTTAACCTGTATCCTCACGG
Organism: Heterodontus francisci; assembly: GCF_036365525.1. Taxonomy (NCBI): domain Eukaryota; kingdom Metazoa; phylum Chordata; class Chondrichthyes; order Heterodontiformes; family Heterodontidae; genus Heterodontus; species Heterodontus francisci. The sequence goes on from NC_090383.1 coordinate 32,185,369, forward strand.
CTACAACCAGTGTTAGCCTGTATCCTGAGCTTGTACAGACCAGTGTTAACTTGTATTCTGAGCTTGTACAGACCAGTGTTAACTTGTATCCTCTCCGCTACAGACCAGGGTTAACCTGTATCCTGAGCTTGTACAGACCAGTGTTGACCTGTATCCTCACCACTACAGACCAGTGTTAACCTGTATCCTCTCCGCTACAGACCTGTGTTAACTTGTATCCTGAGCTTGTACAGACCAGTGTTAACTTGTATCCTCTCCGCTACAGACCAGGGTTAACCTGTATCCTGAGCTTGTACAGACCAGTGTTGACCTGTATCCTCACCACTACAGACCAGTGTTAACCTGTATCCTCAATGCTACAGACCAGTGTTAACTTGCATCCTCACCAATACAGACCAGTGTTAACCTATATCCTGAATGCTACAGACCAGTGTTAACCTGTATCCTGAGCTTGTACAGATCAGTGTTAACTTATATGCTCAACACTTCAGACCAGTGTTAACTTGTATCCTAACCGCTACAAACATGTGTTAATCTGTATCTTCACCTCTATAGACCAGTGTTAACCTATATCTTCACCTCTACAGACATGTTCAAACCTGTATCCTCCCCACTTCAGACTGCATGAGTTTGTGCAGACAATGTGACCTCCTGAGGTATGCTATGTTGTGGAACAAAAATGTTACATCATTATACTGAACGTTAGCGGTTTAAATTTAAGGCAGGTCTACAACACAATGTCATTAATATGGCAATTCCACAATTGAGTATTAGGCCCAAATCTATATTAGTCTACGATTGGATAAGACTCCCAGTGTGAAGCATGGTACCTACTTTCAGGTATGAATGCAGCTATTAAACAGGAGGCCCCCGACAACAGACCACCTGCCGCAAAGGGAAGGCGCCGTCCAATTCGCTCAATCACTAAAAGGATAATGACTGATGCCGGGATTTCCACAGCTCCTGAGATAAAGAAATCAAGGTAAATGTTTCCTCCCAGAGTTCCCAAACGCATGACAAGTCCTTGATACACCAAGGCACTCGTAAACCTGAAATAAAGAGCTTAAGTTTAATAAGCAAGTCTCAAGTCTTTCCACTGTTTGACGAGCCAGTAATAGTAAATGTAATGTAATAGTAAATGTAAATGTGGCTCTTAGAAAATTATGTCAATTTAGAATAAAAGAAACTTGCAGCACAGAGGGAACTGATTTAGCCCATTGTGTCTATGCTGGTTCTTTGTAAGAACTATCCAATTAGTCCCACTGCCCCGCAATTTTTTCTTTCCTTTTCAAGTACGTATCTATAGAATTACATAGAATTTTAATCACAGCAATAGGGCATTTGGCCCAACATGTTGTTGTTTATACTCCACACGAGCCTCCTCACTTTATTTCATCTCACCCTAACAACATATCTTTTATTCCTTTCTTCCTCATGTATTCATCTATCTTCCCCTTAAATACATCTATGCAATTCACTTCAACCACTCCATGTGGTAGTGAGTTCCACATTAAACCATTGTCTGGGTAAAGAGGTTTCTCCTGAAATCCCTGTTGGATTTATTGATGACTATCTCATATTTGTGGCCCTTAATTTTGGCCTTCCCCACAAGTGGAAACATATTTCTACATCTATCCTTCTGAACCTTTTCATAATTTTAAAGACCTCTATCAGATTGCCTCTTAATCTTTTCTTTTCTAGAGAATAGAGCTCCAATTGTTTGGTCTTTCCTGATAGCTGTACCCTCTTAGTTCTGGTATCATCCTTGTAAATCTTATTTACACTTTCTCCAGTGCTTCTATATCCTATCAGTAATATGGAGACCAGAACTGTGCACAGTACTCTAAATGTAGCATAGTCAAGGTTCTGTATAAGTTTAACATAATATTTCTGCTTTGGAATTCTATCCCACTTGAAATGAATCCCAGTGCTTTGTTTGCACTTCTTATGGCTTTATTAAGTTACTTTTAATGATTTTTGAATCCCTTTGCATCTCAACTCCATTGTGGCTTTTATTTTCCAAGGAAGAAGAGGCCTCATTATTCCTCCAAAAGGCACCACCCCTCAGTCATCTATATTTTCTTACTTATATTCTGCAAGTTTGTTAAAGTTTTCTTGTATTTTGTCGCAGTCTTCCTCAGTGTCAATTGTAATCCCCAAGGTGTCATCTGCAAATTTTGATATTTGTATTTCCAATTCTCAAGTCCAAATAACTTACATAAATGGTGAACAACAGTGCTCCCAGCACCGATCCCTGTGGACCACCACTGCCCACTTTTTGCCCAAGTGAGTAACTACCCTTAACTCCTACTCTGTTTTCTGGTTTATAGCCAGTTTGCTATCCATTCTGCTACTTGTCCCCTGACTCCACATGCTCTGACATTAGTCAATCTCAGTGGAAACGTTTTCTCCATATCAACTGTATCAAAACACTTCATAATTTTGAACACCTCTGTTAAATCTCCCCTTAATCTTCTCTGCTCTAAGCAGAACAATCCCAACTCCTCTAGTCTCTCCACAAAACCAAAGCACCTCATTCTTGGTACCATTCTAGTAAATCTCTTCTGCGCTCTCTCCAAGTCCTTGACAACTTTCCTAAAGTGTGCTTTCCAGAATCCATCAGCTACAGAAGAACTCTCCACTAAACTTCAGTAGGGACATTTCAAAGGCCATTAATCCTTTTCTGTGACTGGGGATAATTATGGGCGATAGTGTAAAATGCCTGATATCAAAACAGTCACCATTTGAAGTCAATGAAAGTGAAAATCGGGAGAGATGTATAGTGGGTGGCTGATCCAATACCATCTGCTTTACATTATCATGCAAAGTCAAAATGAACCTCTCTCTGACTTACTGTCAGCTGCTGGTTTAGAGCATTCTGCCAAAAACCTAGCATTAAAAACTCAGCTTCTGAAAACTGCCTTCAACTGGGAAATAGGAATAAGAGGGGATTCTTTCATCTCTCAATATCACAATCACATCACACAGTATGAGTCATATCCACCCATTCTCAATCACACAGCTTTGAAACAATGAGCCATGGTTCAAAAGTCGAGTCTAACAAATTGGATCAAGGCTAAACTAAAGTGAAAAGATAACAAATAATTACTAACCAAAATGAAAATTACAGATAACAGAGAATGACTTGGAGCCTGTATTCTAATCTGAGGGTCAGATGACCAATGTAGAAGATTTTTACTTGGAGTCAAGCAGAATTTGAACTTGTCTGCTTTTGTGGCTGCTGTTAACTCCTTGATTACACTGCAATCTCTGAATCATTCCTGCAAGGCATTATTCTCTCTCATTCTTTCTACTGAATTTCAGGCTGCTTACTGAGTACCTCAAACTTTTATTCTGACCATTTTTCATGGATATGTTTTGTCATGGAAAAGCTACCTGTTACAAAAATAATAGTCCATTCATAATAGCTTTATTTGATTTTAAATTTCCTCACTTATACATTCACAATTCAACCACTCAACTTAGGTGAGACAACACTAGTACTGTCAGTGCTATCAATTTCTGCCGAATTTTTCTTCTCCTGACACTTACTGGGATACAGTTTCACATGTGGAAATCCTTGACTACCTTTCTGGGACATTTCCACACATAACTACTGCATTTCGCACCCATCTGCCATCTGTAGGAATGCAATGATTGGCTATATCACACCAACAATCAACTGTACCACTGTAACTACCATCTGCAGCAGCATAACGAAAGGCTTAACACCCCAGCTACCAGCAACCATTGCCCACACACTAACTACCCTCTGTACTACCCTACAGTTGGTAGTTATGAGATTGCAGAGAGGTGCGGGTGGCACAGGTGGTAACGGGGTGGTATAGATGGTAGCTGGGTTGGTACAGATAGTAGATGGGGTGGTACAGACGGTAGTTGTGATGATACAGATGGTAGTTCGGATGGAAAGATGGTAGTTAGGGTGATAGAGATGGTAGTTGAGAGGGTACAGATACTAGTTGGGATGGTACAGATGGTAGTTTAGATAGTACAGATGGCCGTTGAGATTGTTTAGATGGTAGATAGGGTGGTACAGATGGTAGCTGAGATTGTACAGATGGTAGATGGGGTGGTACAGACAGTAGATGGGGTGGTACAGATGGTAGTTGGGGTGATACAGATGGTAGTTAAGATGGTAGAGATGCTAGTTGGGATGGTACAGATGGTAGTTGAGATAGTACAGATGGCAGTTTGAATGGTACAGACAGTGGTTGGGGTGGTACAGATGGCAGCTGAGATGGTATAGATGCCAGTTGGGAAGGTACAGATGGTATTGAGTTTGTAGAGATGGTAGATGGGGTGGTACTGATTGTAGCTGGGGTGGTATAGACTGTAGTTGAGATAGTGCAGATGGCAGATGGGGTGGTACAAACTGTAGTAGGGGTAGTACAGATGGTAGTAGGGGTGGTACAGATGGTAGTTGGGATGGTACAGGCAGTAGTTGGGATAGTACAGCTAGCAGTTGAGATAGTACAGAGAGAGTGGTTGAGATTGTACAGATGTTTGTTGGGGTGGTACAGATGGTAGTTGAGATTTTACAGATGGTAGCTGGAATGGCACAGATGCTAGTGGGGATGGTACCAATGATAGTTGAGATAGTACAGATGATAGTTGAGATAGTACAGATGATAGTTGAGATTGTACAGATGGTATTTGCGATGGTACAGATGGTAGTTGGGGTGATACAGATGGTAGTTAAGATGGTACAGATGGTAGTTGGGTGATACAGATGGTAGTTGAGATTGTACACATAGTAGTTAGGATGGTTGAGATGCAATTTGAGATAGTACAGATGGTAGTTGGGGTGATACAGATGGTAGTTAAGATGGTACAGATGGTAGTTTGGATGGTACAGATGGTAGTTGAGATTGTACACATAGTAGTTAGGATGGTTGAGATGCAATTTGAGATAGTACAGATGGTAGTTGGGATGGTACAGATGGTAGTTGGGGTGATACAGATGGCTGTTAAGATGGTACAGATTGGGTAGTTTGGATGGTACAGACAGTAGTTGGGTGGTACAGATGGTAGTTGGGATGGTTCAGATGGTAATTGAGATTGTACAGATGGCAGATGCGGAGGTACAGACTGTAGTAGGGGTAGTACAGATGGTAGTTGGGATGGTACAGGCAGTAGTTGGAATGGTACAGGCAGTAGTTGGGATAGTACAGATGGTAGTTTTGTTGGTACAGACTGTAGTTGGGGTGGTACAGATGATAGTTGAGATAGTACAGATGGCGGTTGGGAGGGTACAGACAGTAGTTTGGTGGTACAGATGATAGTTGAGATGGTACTGATGGTAGTTGGGATGGTACAGACTGTAGTTGAGGTAGTACAGAGGGTAGTTGGGGTGGTGTAGATGGTAGTTGGGACGGTACAGACTGTAGTTGAGGTAGTACAGAGGGTAGTTGGGGTGGTGTAGATGGTAGTTGGGACGGTACAGACTGTAGTTGGGGTGGTACAGATGATAGTTTAGAGTACAGATGGTAGTTGGGATGGTACAGACTGTAGTTGAAATATTTACAGATGGTAGTTGGGGAGGTGCAGACCGTAGTTGAGGTAGTACAGACTGTAGTTGAGGTAGTACAGAGGGTAGTTGGGGTGGTGTAGATGGTAGTTGGGATGGTACAGACAGCAGTTGCGGTGGTGTAGATGGTATTTGGGATGGTACAGATGGTAGTTGGGATGGTACAGATGGCAGATGGGGAGGTACAGTCTGTATTTGGTGTAGTACAGATGATAGTTGGGGTGATACAGATGGCAGTTGGGATGGTACAGATGGTATTTGGGATGGTACAGACAGCAACTGGGGTGGTACAGATGGTATTTGAGATGATACTGACCAAAGTTGGGGTGATACGGATGGTAGTTGAGATGGTACGGATGGTACATGGGGTGGTAAAGACTGTGATTGGGGTGTTACAGATGGTAGTTGAGTTACTACAGATGTTAGATGGGGTGGTACAGACAGTAGTTGGGGTGGTACAGGTGGTAGTTGAGATAGTACCAATGGTAGTTGAGATTGTACAGATGGTAGTTGCAATGGTACAGATGGTAGTTGCAATGGTACAGATGCTAGTTGGGATTGTACAGATGGTAGTTGAGATAGTACAGATGGTAATTGGGATGGTACAGACAGTAGTTGGGGTGGTACAGATGGTAGATGGGGTGGTATAGACTGTAGTTCTGGTAGTACCATTGGTAGTTAGGGTGGTATAGATGGTAGTTGAGATGGTACAGATGGTAGATGAGGAGGTAAGCATGTAGTTGGGGTGGTACAGATGGTAGTTGGGGTGGTACAGACTGTAGTTGGCCTGGTACAGATGGTAGTTTATATAGTACAGGTGGTAGTTGAGAATTTACAGTTGGTAAATGGGGTGGTACAGACTTTAGTTGGGGTGGTGCAGACCGTAGTTGAGATTGTACAGATGGTAGTTGCAGTGGTACAGATGCTAGTTGGGATGGTGCAGATGGTAGATGGGACTGTATAGACTGTAGTTCTGGTGGTTATGATGGCAGTTAGGGTGGTCCAGATGGTAGTTGGGATGGTACAGATGGTGGTTGGGATGGTACAGACAGTAGTTTGGTGGTGCAGATGATAGTTGAGATGGTACTGATGGTTGATGGGGTAGTACAGACAGTAGTTGGGGTGGTACTGATGGCAATGGGGTGGTACAGATGGTAAGTGTGAGGGTGCAGATGGTAGATGGGGTGGTACAGACTGTCATTGGGATCGTACAGATGGTAGTTGAGATCGTACAGATGTTAGTTGGGGTGCTTCAGATGGTAGTTGGGGTGGTACAGACTGTCGATGGGGTGGTACAGATGGTAAGTGTGAGGGTGCAGATGGTAGATGGGGTGGTACAGACTGTCATTGGGATCGTACAGATGGTAGTTGAGATCGTACAGATAGCACTTGGAGTGCTTCAGATGGTAATTGAGATGATACAAATGGTAATTGGGGTGGTACCAATTGTAGTTAAGATGGTACAGTTGCTAGTAGGGATGGAAAAGATGGTAGTTGGAATGTTTACAGATGGTAGTTGTGGTGGTACAGATAGTAGTTGAGATGGTACAGATGGTAGCTGGGGAGGTACAGACTGTAGTTGAGGTATTACAGATGGTATTTGGAGTGGTACAGATAGTAGATGGGGTGGTACAGATGGTCGTTGGGATGGTACAGATGGTAGTTGAGATAGTACAGATACTAGATGGGATGGTACAGACAGCGGTTGGGGTGGTACAGATGTTAGTTTGGATAGTACAGATAGTAGTTGGGATGGTACAGGCGGTAGTTGGGATGGTACAGGCAGTAGTTGGGGTGGTACAGATGGTAGTTGGAATGGTACAGATAGTAGTTGAGATAGCACGGAAAGTACTTGGGGTGTTTCAGATGGTAGTTAGGGTGGTACAGACTAGTTGGGATGCTACATACGCGAGTTCAGGTGGTACAAATGGTCGTTTGGATGGTACAGCCGGTAGTTGGATTGGTAACAGATCGTAGTGGGGTGGTACAGATGGCAGTTGGGGTGGAATAGACTGCAGTTGAGATGGTGCAGATGTTAGTGTGGGATGGTGCAGATTGTAGTTGAAATAGTACAGATGATAGTTGGGGTGGTCCAGATGTTTTTTTTTATTCGTTCATGGGCTGTGGGCGTCGCTGGCTAAGCCAGCATTTATTGCCCATCCCTAATTGCCCTTGAACTGAGTTGCCATTTCACAGGGCATTTTAAGAGTCAACCACATTGCTGTGGATCTGGAATCAGTTGTAGGCCAGACCAGGTAGGGATGGCAGATTTCCTTCCCTAAAGGACATTAGTTACCAGATGGGTTTTTACAACAATCGACAATGGCTTCATGGTCACACTAGACTAGCTTTTTAATTCCAGATTTTTATTCATTGAATTCAAATTTTACCATCTGCCGTGGTGGGATTCGAACCCATGTCCCCAGAGCATTAGACTGGGCCTCTGGGCTACCAGTGACATTACCACTACGCTACCGCCTCCCCAGTGGTACAGATGGTAGTTGGGATGGTACAGATGGTAGTTGAGATGGTAGATATGATAGCTGGGATGGTAACGATTTTAGTCGAGATAATACAGATGGTTGATGGGATGGTACAGATGGTACTTGGGATGGTACAGACAGCAACTGGGGTGGTACAGATGGTATTTGGGATGATACTGACCATAGTTGGGGTGATACGGATGGTAGTTGAGATAGTACAGATGGTAGTTAGGATGATACAGATGGTAGTTGTGGTGGTACAGGTGGTAGATGAGATGGTACAGATGCTAGTTGGGGAGGTACAGATGGTAGTTGAGATGGTAGATATGGTAACTGGGATGGTAAAGATTTTAGTTGAGATAGTACAGATGGTAGTTGGGATGGTACAGATGTTGGTTGAGATAATATAGATGGTAGTTGGGTGGTGTAGATGGTTGATGGGATGGTACAGATGGTAGTCAGGGTGCTAGAGTTGATAGCTATAGTACTACAGTCGGTAGTCGGGGTGGTACAGTTGGCAGTTACGGTGCTCCAGATGGTAGTTGGTGTTTGATGGATGCAAGTTCAGGTCAAAGCTCTTTAAAGAGGAATAAATAATAATTTAATATATATCATAAAAATGAAAATGTCTCACCAGTTCACCATCAAAATTAGAGTATGTTTCCTCATCTGAGGTGTCCTCACCAGTTCTATTATGGAAGGACGGCTCACCTTTTCATCATTCTTTTCAATAATAATTGTCTGGAAAAAGAAATGGGACTAGAAATTGTGGAAATAGCAAGTTATAAAAAACATGAATCTGCTCAGAGTCAGTTCTAAAATCAATAGACCCCAACAAGTCAATGACTGTGATCTCAAAGACCGTATCCCACTATCAAGGGTGCACTGGATTCAATAAGATTGTTGTAAAATTTGGTGTCCTGAAAAAATGTTTCACTTCAAAATTTAGTAACAATCCCAAGCCCACAGGACGAACTGATCATCCAGTTCTATCAAAAGCCATATCCTCAAACCACACACACCTGAACTACAATCTTTCAGTAAGTTGCCGATTGTGAGATGGGATGCCAGAAGAACACATCTTGTTAACTGCTGTAATAAAAACAAGAAATGCTGGAATCACTCAGCAGGTCTGGCAGCATCTGTGGAAAGAGAAGCAGAGTTAACGTTTCGGGTCACTGACCCGAAACGTTAACTCTGCTTCTCTTTCCACAGATGCTGCCAGACCTGCTGAGTGATTCCAGCATTTCTTGTTTTTATTTCAGATTTCCAGCATCTGCAGTATTTTGCTTTTATATTGTTAACTGCTGTGATTTTCTTCTCCATTTCCCATCCCAGACATGGTTACCTTGTACACAGCTACCAAATTTTGAGTTGTTTCGGCCATGAACTGATCCCCACAGGGAGCTACATTGAAATATTGCCAGAACCTTTTTGATATAAGACATGGTAGCCTAGTGCTTACAGTATTGGATTAGAAACCTAGAAATCACAAGTTCAAATCCCACTATAAACAGTTGTGTAATTCAATGAATCTGGTCTAATTGAGAGGTGATCTAATTGAAACATATAAAATTCTTCAGCAGCTTGACAGGATGGATGCTGAGAAAATGCTTTCCCTGGCTAGGGAATATAGAACACAGCTCCCAGTCTCACAGTAAGGGTTTAGCCATTTAGGACTGAGATGAGGAGATGCTCAGTCACTGAGTATAGTTAAGGCAGAGGTCAAAAGATTTTTGGGAATTAAGGGATATGGGGATGATGCAGAAAGTTGTTGAGGTAGAAGATCAGCCATGATTTAATGAGTGGGCAAGAATGTGGCAGGTGGAAAAATGTGAGGTTATCCATTTTGGTAGGAGGAACAGATGTGCAGAGTATTTCTTAAATCATGGAATCATAAAATGTTTAAGACACAGAAAGAGGCCACCTTGGCCCATCATGTCTATGCCGGCCGAAAAATTATCCACCTATTCTAATCCCACCTTCCAGCATTTGGTCCGTGGCCTTGCAGTTTACGGCACTTGAGGTGCATATCCAGACTCCTCTTGAATGAGTTGAGGGTCTCTGCCTCAACTACCCTTTCAGGCAGTGAGTTCCAGACCATCACCACCCTCTGGGTGAAAAGGCTTTTCCTCATCTCCCCTCTAATTTTTCTACCAAACACTTTAAATCTGTGCCTCCTTGTCACTGGCCTCTCTGACCCTTCACCTCCACTCTATCCAGGCTACTCAAAATTTTGTACATCTCAATCAGATCTCCCCTCAGCCTTCTCTGTTCCAAGTAGAACAACCTCAGCCTATCCAATCTTTCCTCATAGCTGCATTTTTCCAGTCCTGGCAACATCCTTGTAAATCTCCTTTGTACCCTCTCTAGTGCAATTACATCCTTTCTGTAATGAAGTGACCAGAACTGCACACAGTACTCAAGTTGTGGCCTAACCAATAAGTTATATAGTTCCAGCATAACCTCCCTGCTCTTGCATTCTATACCTCAGCTAATAAAGGAGAGGACTCCATATGCCTTCTTAAGCACCTTATCAACCTGTCCTTCTACCTTCAGGGATCTGTGGACATTCACTCCAACGTCCCTTACTGCCTCTACACTTCTTAGTATTTTCCCATTAATCATGTATTCTTTCACCTTGTCTGACCTCCCCAAATGCATCACCTCACTCTTCTCCAAGTTGAATTCTATTTGCCACTTTTCTGCCCATCTGACCAGACCATCAATATCTTCCTGCAGCTTACAGCTACCCTCCTCACTATCTACCACACAGCCAATCTTTGCAAACTTCTTGATCATGCCTCCTACATGTACATCCAAATTGTTAATATACACCACAAAAAAAAGCAGGGGACCCAGTACAGAGCCCTGCGGAACACCACTGGAAACCGCCCTCCAGTCACTAAAACAGCCGTCAACAATTACCTTGTGTTTCCTGCCACTGAGCCAATTTTGTATCCACCTTGCAGCATTTCCCTGGATAACATGGGATTTTTTTTTAAACCAGTCTGCCATGTAGGACCTTGTTGAAAGCCTTACTAAAATCCATGTAGACAACGTCAACTACCCTCATCTATCTTCCTTGTTACTTCTTCAAAAAGTTTGATCAAGTTGGTCAAACAAGATCTTCCCTTAACAAATTCATGCTGACTATCCTTAATTAACCTATGCCTTTCTAAGTGACAGTTCAACCTGTCTCTCAGAATAGATTCCAATAATTTGCCCACTACTGTGGTTAGACTGACTGGCCTGTAATTATTCGGTGTATCCTTCGCTCCCTTTTTAAACAGAGGGACAATGTTAGAAATTCTCCAATCCTCCAGCACCACACCTGTATCCAGTGAGGACTGGAAAATGGTGGTCAGACCCTCAATATTTCCTTTCTTGCTACTTTTAACAGCTTAGGATACATATCATCTGGCCCTGGTGATTTACCAACTTTCAAAGATGCTAATCTCGTTAATACTTCCTCTCTCTCTATGTTTATCACATCCAATACTTCACACTCATCCTCCTTAACTACAATATCTGCATCGGCCCCCTCTTTTGTGAAGACAGACGGAATGTATTTATTAAGAACCATACCAATATCTTCCGCCCCTACACATAGGTTACCTTTTTGGTCTTTTATGGGCCCTACTCTCTCCTTCGTTATCCTCTTACTCTTAATGTATTGATAAAACATCTTTGGGTTCACCTTGATTTTGCTTGCCAATACTGTTTCCTGCCCTCTCTTTCCTTTCCTAATTGCCTTTTTGATTTCACCCCACCATTTTCTATGCTCCTCTCAGCTTTCTGTAGTATTGAGTTCTTGGTGTCTGACATAAGCTTTCCTTTTCTACCTTATCTTACCCTGTAGGCTCCTTGACATCCATGGGGCTCTAGATTTGGCCGCCTCACCCTTTTTCTTTGTGGGAACATGTTTACCCTGAACCCATTGAATCTCCCCTTTGAAATACCTCCTGCTGTTCTGACACTGATTTACCTTGAAGCAGCTGTTTCCAGTCCACTTTCGCTAATTACTCCTCAGTTTAGTAAAATTGGCCTTGCCCCAATTGAGAACTCTAACTCCTGTTCTATCTCTGTCCTTTCCATAATTATGTTAAAACTAACCGAATTATGATCACTACCACCAACATGCTCTCCCACTACCACTCCTTCCACCTGCCCATCTTCATTTCCTAAAACTAAGTCTAAAACGGCACCCTCTCTTGTGGGACTTGCTACATACTGGCCGAAAAACTTCTCCTGAATTCACCTCAAGAATTCTGCTCCCTCTATTCATTTCACACTAAAACTATCCCAGTTAATATTGGGGTAATTAAAATTATTTACTACCCTATTGTTCTTGCACTTCTCAGAGATTTGCCTAGATATCTGCTCTTCTATCTCCCTCTGACTGTTCGGGGGTCTATAGTACACTCCCAGCAGTGTGATTGCCCCTTTTTTGTTCCTTAGCTTAATCCATATGGCCTCATTTGATGAACCTTCCAACATATCATCCCTCCTCACAGCTGTAAGTTTCCTTGACCAAAATTGCCACTCCCCCTCCTTTCTTAACCCCCTCCCTTTCGGGTCTGAAAACCCTGAAACCAGGAACGTTGAGATGGCATTTCTGTCCCTCCTTAAGCCATGTTTCTGTAATAGCTATGATATCATACAGCTACATGTCTATCTGTGCCCTCAACTCATCTGCTTTATTTGCTATCCTCCTTGCATTGAAATAGATAATCTTGAGCACTGCCAAACTTTTTTTTTAAATTTTCTAACCCTCGTTTCCTCTGTCTTCCAGACTCATCCATTAATTTTCCACCTTCCATTTTAATTTCTGATTTTTTTCCCAGCTGAGTCTACTCTCAGGGGTAGTGGTGTAGTGGTAATGTAACTAGACTAGTAACCCAGAGATCCAGGCTTATGCTCTGGACATGGGTTTGAATCCCACCACGGCAGATGATGGAATTTGAATTCAATTAAATAAATCTGGAATTAAAAAGCAAGTCTAGTGGGGACCATGAAACCATTGTTGATTGTTGTAAAAACCCATCTGGTTCACTAATGTCCTTTAGGGAAGGAAATCTGCTGTCCTTACCTGGTCTGGCCTACATATGACTCCAGACCCACAGCAATGTGGTTGACTCTTAAATGCCCTCTGAATTGGCCTAGCAAGCCATTCAGTTCGAGGCCAATTAGGGATGGGCAATAAATGCTGGCATAATCAGCGACGCCCACATCCCATGAACAAATAAAAAAAAAAGGTCCCCATCCCCCTGCCAAACTAGTTTAAGCCCTCCTCAGCAGCACTAGCAAAATGACCCGCAAGGAACTCAGTCCCGGCTCTGTTCAGGTGCAACCTGTGTATGCTCCATCTCCCCCAGAGCCGGTCCCAATGTCCCAGAATCTGAAGCTCTCCCTCCTGTACCATCTTTCCAACGATGCATTCATCTGTTTTATCCTTCTATTTCTATACTCACTTGCGCATGGCACTGGGAGTAATCTGGAGATTACTACTTTTGAGGTCCTGCTTGCTAAATTCTTACCTAGCTCCCTAAACTCTGACTGCAAGACCACATCCCTCTTTCTACCTATGTCGTTGATTCCAATGTAGATCACGACTGCTGGCTGTTCACCCTCCCCTTTCAGGATGCTCTGCAGCCACTCAGTGACATCCTTGACCCTGGCAGCAGGGAGGCAACACGCCATCCTGGATTCATGTCTGTGGCCACAGAAACGCCTGACTGTTCCCCTGACTATTGAATCACCTACCTCTATGGCTTCTCCAGTCTTCCCTGTACCCCACTGTGTTAAATTAGAAAGATGTACAAAGGGACCTGGGTATCCTTGTCAATAAGTCACTGAAAGCTAACATGCAGGTGCAGCAAGCAGTTAAGAAGGCTGATGGTATGTTAGCCTTTATCGCAAGAGGAGTTGAGTACAGGAACAGTGAAGTCTTGCTTCAATTGTATAGAACCTTGATTAGACCACACCTGGAGTACTGTGTGCAGTTTTGGTCCCTTACCTTAGGAAAGATATTATTGCCATAGAACGAAGGTTCACCAGACTTGTTCCCGGGATGGCAGGACTGTTCTATGAAAAGAGAATGGGGAAACTGGGCCTGTATTCTCTAGAGTTCCCAAGAAAGAGAGATGATCTCATTGAAACCTATAGGATACTTAAAGGGATAGAAACTAAGATGTTTCCCCTGGTCGGGGACACATTTTCAAAATAAGGGGAAGCCACTTAGGACAGAGATGAGGAGAAATTATTTACTCAGAGGGTTGTGAATCTTTGGAATTCTCTACCCCAGAGGGCTGTGAAAGCTCAGTCATTGAGTATGTTTAAAGCAGATATTGACAGATTTCTAAATACAAATGACACAAGGGGATATGAGGATAGTATGGGAAAAAGGCATTGAAATGGAAGATCAACCATGATCATATTGATTGGCAGGGCAGGCTGAATGGGCTGAATGGCCTACTCCTGCTCTTATGTTCCTATGATCTTATTGAATGGAAAAGCAGGCTCGTAGGGCCAAATGGCTTACTCCTGCTCCTATTTCTTATGTTCTTATGTTCAAATTGCTGTAGAAACCCAACTGCACCTGAATCTGACAACCCTGCCCGGTCTGGCCTATATGTGACTCCAGTCCCGCAGTATGTGACTGCCTTGTCATGTCCTCAGGGTTGGTCAATTAATACAGCACGATTAGTGTCAACCATATCCCAGGTGCAAATAATAATTTCTAAAATAATGCTGGGTCAGGTTACATTTGTGGCCAAGTGCTAGAGGTGAAAGGTCAGTATGCCTATCACTGTGTGACCTCATACACTTCTACAGCCAGAATCTTTCTGCTGTCAAAGTATTGGGAATGCTGGGTAATTGCTAGGACAAGTCCTTTCATTTGCTCAAGCTATGAACTACTCCTGAACATCCAGGAAGCCTCTGAGCCTGACAGGTGAGACCAGAATTATCCCCGCCTTGCATCAGGCCTAGTGTAATGGCTGGCAACTTCTGCCCGCAAGATGACTATGTACATAGAATCATAGTCTCGATTTCATCCCTGGTCACCTCGGCCTTCATCGAGAGGGTGTTGCCGTTCTTTTTTGCCACCTGCTGTAAAATTTTCATGGCTTCTGCATCTTTCTTCTGAGACAGCATCCATCTGGGAGACTCTGGGATCAACCTGTAAATGGAACACATCCAGGATTATCATTGGGCCGGCACCACTCTGTGTACTCACATCAGCAGTAACTATTGATGTTGATCACACATTACCAGTAGTAGGTTAGGAAGAAGAAGCTTGGGATTGTAATCGCCAGCTGCAAGTTTCTCCATGCTGGTAGAAAATAAGCAACAGCTGGAAGGAGCATGATCCCAAAACTGAACGCCAACTGGTTTAAAATTCCCGCTGTCCTCCTGTACTCTGACACGACAAGTTCAGTGACTGGAAGAGAAAAACACATTTCAATAAAACAACGACGGCATCAAGAGAATATGAGAAGTGAGTTATTTTTTGGCATTTAATTTTTATGTTTGGTTAATACATGTGAACAAGAGAAGAATGATGGGCCGGATAAGACATTTAAGTGTGCTCCACACTGATGATGGTTCGAGCATCATGACTAGACACAACCTACCACCAGCAACCACCACCCACCTCCCCCACTCCACCCTCCTCACCCCACCTCCCCACAGCCACGTAATCTCCTGAGGAAGGCAATAAGGGTTTTGTGTGTGGAACTGTATCCAGCAAGGTTCTGGAGGTTCTATGTGTACAGCCATATCTTAAATTGCATGCCTGCAAAGGATTATAGACTGGTTCCTGCAAAACTCACTTGTATGATTTTATCTATTATCACATAGTTTAACTTCTCACACTTACTTTTATCAATTTCAGTCCTTTTTATAAAATGTGACAGTTAGCGACACATTAATTTAAAGTGTCATGAACAACCCAGAACACAGGGACATCATTTGGTTACAGAGGAAATATACTAAAGGAATTACTTGATTATCCAACTTTCCTGGCCTTTACTTTGAGAAAGGGCTGAGTTTGGTGATGCCGCAACTGCAGACGGCGTACTTCCCACACATGTAGTTGCAGTGCCTGTGACATCGAAGCCAGCAATGCACCAGGCAGCTGCCTGTATCAAAAGTGGCACAGGCCTAACAAACACAGAGGGAAGGAGCGGGTCTGGTGAAGGGACACAGACCTGAAATGTTAACTCTGTTTCTCGAACGAGACCTGATGAGTATTTACATCATTTTCTGTTCTCATTTCAGAGTTCCAGCATCCGCAGTATTTTGCTGTTATATAAGGAGCGGGTTTGCCAGGTTAGAGAGTGAGGTGCTGGGGGAGTGCAGTGATTGTATTCATCCCTCATTTGGACTTGAGCAGAAACACTGATTATTGTTATCTTTGCTTAAATGCTCTGTTTTCAGGTATCAGGCAATGTTTGGTCACATGACTGAGAATATCAGGCAATGGATCACTGGTCACATGACAGTATGGGGAATCAGGCAATGATTACTGGTCACATGGCTATGCGGAATCAAATAATGGCTCGCTGGTCACATGGCAATGTGATATCAGACAATGGATCGCAGGTCACATGACAATGTGATATCAGGCAATAGGGCGGCACAGTGGCGCAGTGGTTAGCACTGCAGCCTCACAGCTCCAGGGACCCGGGTTCGATTCCGGGTACTGCCTGTGTGGAGTTTGCAAGTTCTCCCTGTGTCTGCGTGGGTTTTCTCCGGGTGCTCCGGTTTCCTCCCACAAGCCAAAAGACTTGCAGGTTGATAGGTAAATTGGCCATTATAAATTGTCACTAGTATAGGTAGGTGGTAGGGAAATATAGGGACAGGTGGGGATGTTTGGTAGGAATATGGGATTAGTATAGGATTAGTATAAATGGGTGGTTGATGTTCGGCACAGACTCAGTGGGCCGAAGGGCCTGTTTCAGTGCTGTATCTCTAATCTAATCTAATGGATCACAGGTCACATGACAATGTGATATCAGGCAATGGATCGCTGGTCACGTGACTGTATGGGGAATCAGGCAATGTTTGTTCACATGGCTGTATGGGGAATAAGGCAATGGATCACTGACCACATTATCGTATGAGGAATATATTAAGAGCTAGCGTCCCAGCTCTTGAGCCTCAAGAAAACGAACATCATGGGACAGGATGTCAGAAATGCTCCATCCATCAATATTGGCAACCACACTCTGGAAGTGGTTCAAGAGTTCACCTACCTTGGCTCAACTATCACCAGTAACCTGTCTCTTGATGCAGAATTCAACAAGCGCATGGGGAAAGGCTTCTACTGCTATATCCAGACAGGCCAAGAGAGTGTGGGAAAATGGCACACTGACACGGAACACAAAAGTCCGAGTGTATCAAGCCTGTGTCCTCAGTACCTTGCTCTACGGCAGCGAGGCCTGGACAATGTATGTCAGCCAAGAGTGACGTCTCAATTCATTCCATCTTCGCTGCCTCCGGAGAATCCTTGGCATCAGGTGGCAGGACCGTATCTCCAACACAGAAGCCCTCGAGGTGGCCAACATCCCCAGCATATACACCCTGCTGAGCCAGCAGCGCTTGAGATGGCTTGGCCATGTGAGCCGCATGGAAGATGGCAGGATCTCCAAGAACACATTGTACAGCGAGCTCGTCACTGGTATCAGACCCACCGGCCATCCATAACTCCGCTTTAAAGACGTCTGCAAATGCGACATGAAGTCCTGTGACATTGATCACAAGTCGTGGGAGTCAGTTGCCAGTGATCGCCAGAGCTGGCGGGCAACCATAAAGGCGGGGCTAAAGTGTGGCGAGTCGAAGAGACTTAGCAGTTGGCAGGAAAAAAGACAGAAGCGCAAGGGGAGTGCCAACTGTGTAACAGCCCCGACAACCAATTTTATCTGCAGCACCTGTGGAAGAGTCTGTCACTCTAGAATTGGCCTTTATGGCCACTCCAGGTGCTGCTTCACAAACCACTGACCACCTCTAGGCGCTTACCCATTGTCTCTCGAGACAAGGAGGCCAAAGAAGAAGAAGTAGCGTCCCAGCTGCTGCACTTCAGGCACACTGATAAATCATTTAGAAATAAGAAATTATAATGTTTTTCTTCATTCTAGGGATGTATACATCACTGGTAAGGCCAGATTTATATTCCATTCCCTCCCTGAGGTGGTGGTTTGGGCCTCTTCCTTGAACTGTTGCAGAGCAGTTTGATAGGCCACTTCAGAGGGCAGTTAAAAGTCAATTGCATTTGTGTGGGACTCGAGTCACATATCGGTCAGAGTGGTGAAGGACAACAGATTCCAGCTTCTTTCCCTAAAGGCCGTTAGTAAACCAGTTGAGGTTTTACAATAATTAACAGTTTTTTGTTTCTAATTCAAATTCTCAAACTGCCTTGGTGGGATTTAAACTTATATTAAATAAAAACAAAGTACTGGAAATAGACAGCAGGTCTGGCAGCATCTTTGGAGAGAGGGAGAGAGAAACAGAGTTAACGTTTCAGTGACCTTTCATTAGAACTTTCTGTTTTTAATTCAGTGTTCCAGCATCTGTAGTATTTTGCTATTATTTATACTTATACTGTCTGATTATTAGCCTAGGCCATTAAATTACTCGTCTGAGAGCATGCCATTACACTACCATTTACAAGCATCAGCATACTGATCACCTAGTTCGAGTACAGGTAAGAGCAAAATTCTTACTTAAGACATAGGCACAGAGCCAACCTCCCCTGCTGAATAGGCCTTGCAGCGTGCGGAAGATCACAAACCAGGTGTAGCTTGGGGAGAATGCCAGTACAAGTCCTGACACTGAAGTCACAAAGGTTGCAAACAAGAAGCAAAGCTTTCTGCCGAATCTACAAGAAAAGGTTATAAGCAGGAAATTATAAAGAAAATGACTTCAGTATCCAAGTTTTAAAAATCAGTACAGGACCGTGCAAGTGAAGATGGTACATACATGTCTGCTGCATAGCCCATGATTATTGTTCCGAGCATAAATCCCAGGTTTAGACAAGCTTGAGTCAGGTCCACTTTCCAGGCATCAGCACACACCAGTTCAAACTGTACAAAATGTGGAGTTAGACAAACAAATTTATTAAAAACACACATTTATCATACAGCATCATTCGAACTTTATCTTACACACTGTACCATAGGAAGCTAATAGAAATATCATACCATCTGAAAAATGAAAGAGGAAAGAGGCCATTCAGCCATCATATAAAATTAGAACCACAACAACTTGTATTTATATAGCACCTTTAACATAATAAAACATCCCAAGGTGCTTCGCAGAGACATTATAAAACAAAATATGATATCAAGCCGCATAAGGAGATGTTAGGACAGATGGCCAAAAGCTTGGTCAAAGACATAGGTTTTAAGGAGTGCCTTAAAGGAGGAAATTGAGGTAGAGAGGCAGAGAGATGTAGGGAGGGTATTCCAAAGCTTGGGGCTAGGTAGGTGAAGGCACAGCCACCAATGGTAGAGCGATTAAAATCAGAGATGCTCAAGAGGCTGGAATTCGAGGAGCACAGATATCTTAGAGGGTTGTATGGCTGGAGGAGATGACAGAGATAGCAGAGGTTTGGATGACCTCAGGTTTACAGACAGTAAAATGTGGGTGACTGGCCTGGAGTGCATTGAAATAGCCAGGTCTGGAGGTAACAAAGGCAACAAAGATAACAATGGATCAGGGTTTCAGCAGCAGAAGAACTGAGGCAGGGTGGAAACAGGAAATGTTATGGAGGTGGAAATAGATGACCTTAGTGACTACACGGATATGTGGTTGAAATCTCATCTCAGGGTCAAGTATGACAGTCTGGTTCAGCCTCAGACAGTTGCTAGGGAGAGGGATGAAATCGGGGGCGAGGGATTGGCCCGGACAATGGCTTCAGTTTTCCCAATATTTAATTAGAGGAAATTATAACTAACCTGATTGAGTTTTTTGATGAGATAACGGAGAGGATTGATGAGGGTAATGCAGTTGTTGTGGTGAACATGGACTTCCAAAAGGCATTTGATAAAGTGTCACATAATAGGCTTGTCAGCAAATTTGAAGCCCATGGAATAAAAGAGAGAGTGGCAGCATGGATACCAAGTTGGCAGAGTGACAGGAAACAGGGCAGTGGTGAACAGTTGTCTTTTGGACTGAAGGGTTCCCCAAGGGTCGGTACCAGGACCACTGCTTTTCTTGATGTATACGAATGATCAAGACTTGGGTGTACAGGACACAATTACAAAATTAGTAGATGACACAAAACTTGGAGAGTTAGTGAACTGTGAAGAGGTTAGTGATGGACTTCAAGAGGACATAGACAGGATGATGGAATGGGCAGTCACAGGGCAGATAAAATTTAACGTAGGGAAGTGTTAAGTGATACGCTTTGGTAGGAAGAATGAGGAGCGGCAATATAAAGTAAAAGGTAAAATTCCAAAGTGGGAACAAGATTATGCCATTCAGCCCCTTGACCCTGATCTGCCATTCCATTAGATCATGGCTGAGCCATACCTTAACTCCATTTACCCACCTTGGTTTCATATTCCTTTAATACACTTACCTAACAAAATTCTATCAGCTTCAGCTTTGAAATGTTCAACTGACCGAGCCTCAACAGCTCTTTTGGGAAGAAGGTTCTAGATTTCCACAACACATTGTGTGAAGATATGGTTCCTGACATCACCCCTGAATGACCTAACTCAAATTTCATGCCCCCTTGTTCTAGACTTTCTCATCACAGGAAAGAGATTTTTTCTATCTACCCTATAAAATCTGTTAATCATCTTAAACACTTCAGTTAGATCATCTCTTAATCATCTATACTCAAGCCTTTCTTATGCAACATGTCCTCATAACTTAACCCTTTTAGACCTGTTATCACTCTAGTGAATTCTTTGGCTGCAAAATGGGGCTCTGTAGCACCCATACTTTCAATGCTATGGGTGCCATTTTGGTACCAGAATTGTATCCGTGCCGCTCACATTCACTTCCAGCGTGATCTGTGCTGAGTGCTGAGTGTGGGCATCAGGACGTGTGCCAGAAGTATGCAGAGTACACAGATCGTGATGTCAGTCAGCATATAATGCTGATTTGATGCCAGCATTAACATTTTGGACCTCGTCGTTCCAACTAATACCCCATCTTAACCTTGCAGAATTGAATATGTGTTCCACAGAAAGAAAGATTCCCCAAAAGGGCTAATTAAAAGGATCATCAACAAATTGCAAGTTAGTTGCTGATTACTTTCTACTGACTCTGTTTGAGTCTGTGGAAGTACTGGATATTTGACAGAGTGACTACAATTGGTGAAGTCTGCAGGAAATGGTGCTGCACATGGAGAAGGCTTTTGACACGACTGCAAGGGCTATGGGTTCAACACTTTCTTCCAGTCATGAGTGCTATAGTTACCAACCCCTTGGGCTGCAGCATGAGAGGAAGATGGAGCAGAGGCAGAAAATAAAGGGACAAACTGCTCACAGGGAAGAGGAGGAGGGGGAGATGGGCTCTCAGGAGAAGGCCTTACCCACCTAGGATCTTCCAGAAGCACTTCACTTGCCTCCACCTAAGTCAGCAGCAGTGTGTGCATCGTCTGCGCTCTGCAAAGGAGGTGATCCCAGAAGGCAGCCACCTCTTGGATCCAGATATGCAGCTCCAGATCAGGGCAAGGATAATGCTCCCAGTGGCAGTGAAGGCAACCATGACTCTGATTTTCTTCACATAGGATTCCTTCCAGGTTGGAGCTGGCAACATATCAAACATTGCCCAGTTTGCCGACCACTCCTGCATCAGAAAGCTGACAGAGGCAATTTAAGCCAGGAGAGGAAAGTTCAGTATGTTCTGTCTGACTAGGGAGAAGGCGGCGGAGCGGGCACACACCTTTGCCAGGATAGTGGGCTTCCCTGTGTTGTGGGGAGCCATCAACTACAAAAACATGGCTTTGCGGGCACCACATCTCCATGCTGAGATGTACCGCAACTGCAAAGGTTACCAGTCGCTGAATATGCAGTTGCTGTGTGACCACGTTCAGCACATCATGCTGGTGAATGCCTGCTATCCCAGCAGCAGTCATGATGTTTTAATTCTGCGTCAGTCCATCAGTCCACTGATCCCTCAGTCTTTGAGCCACCGCATCAAACCAAAGGGTGGATGTTGGGTGACAAGGGCTTTTCATTCTACACCCAGCTCATGACTCTACTCTGCAACTCAACCACAAGTGACGAGCATGCACACAATGAGAGCCATGCTGCCAGATGAAACATTATAGAGTAGACCACTGGAATGCTAAAACAATGGTTTTGCTGCTCGATTACTCTGGAGGAGCCTTACAGTACTCTCTGCAGTGGGTGTCCCTCTTCATGGTGATCTGCTGCTTCCTCCAGAACCTGGCTGCCATGAGGGCACAGCCTTTGCCATGAGTTTGGCGTCACCTCAGGAGGAGGAGGAGGAAGGGAGGCAGCAGCCAGTACATCCACTTTCTGGTCTGGTTGTTCATGAGTGCCTCATTCGAATCTGACACCTTTGAACACCACCCTAGATCCCCACTGTACATCAGTCCCACAGCTCACCATCCCTCTTTTACAGACCATCATAACATCCTCTTGGTCATAATGCTGAAACAAAAGCCACCACAAAACAACCATTCCAGACCAACTTTATCCATCAAAACATCCAATATTCCATGTAAAGCTGAACTATTCACCCTTGTGCATTTCCTTTATGCCTGCCTTACAGGTGCCTTCTCCTGTCTCAGTGCTTCAACGTAGTATTATCCCAGTGGCTGCAGCATGATTGGCTGCAGGCTGCTGAATTTCACTGGGGGAAACTGCAGATGGCCTTACAGGACAAACTAGACCAGCTGTCATCCTGGAAGACCTGACTTTGGACAGCACCACCATAGCATGGGTGGCAGCACTCTGGGCTGGCTGTCAGGCAACAACAAGGGCACTGGCAGAGTGGCAATGGTGGGAATACAAATGCTGTTATCCTGAGAGAGGATAGCAGGTCTGTTCTATGAAGCCATTGCCACTCCCCAGGAGCAGTGCATCAGCAATCCCAGTAATCTGCCGGGCTACATATTAGTGGACTGATGTGAGACTCTGAAAGCCTCTTTGAGCAGTGGAATCCACAGCCATGATGGCAGCAGTCTGAGCCTGCAGGGCACCAAACTGTAATTCCATGGCCTTAGCCTGAGCTTCCACTGCAGCACTCAGACATTGCATGATTTCTGCTTGTGCTGTAATGAAGCCAAGACATTGGCCATCAGACACTGCATCATGGTGGGGCCCACAAGCATTCTAACGAAGTTGGCCACCGCTTCCATGCTGGAAAAGATCAGGTGCAAGCATACTGCAAAACCAGCCCACAGGTTGGTGCTGGACTCCTCCAGGCTCCTTGATGGGGACAGCAGACTCCCTGGCAGGCTTGTCATTACACCAAGCATTTCTGTGTGCATATCCCCATCTGCAGCAGAACTCACGCCTATCCTCACCCTCTGGGAAGCTGGCACCTGAGCAATCCTTTCCCCCTCTTCTGGCTGCAGCCCAATCATGCTCAGTGACTCACCACGTGCAGATCCCCCTTTACACTACCCACTAAAGTACACGTAGTATCTGTATCTGAGCTGGTCGCTGTGTGTGAGAGATTGAGTGGCAGTGTTTCTTCATCATCAGTCTCCTGTTCCTCTTGGCCTACCCACCCCCACACCAGTGCCTGGTGGCAGTTCTTGGTTAAGGAGAAAGGCACAAGGATTGTGCTGATGGGAGGAGGGGGGGGAGGGCAAAGTAAGAGATGAATGCTGACATCATATGCAGTTTGCATATTGGAAGAGATTGTGGGATGAGGGGGAAGTGGAATGTGAGAAGGTGGATTAGCTAGGAACATACCATCATCTTCTATAGACTCAGCCCCACCACTGCCATGGCCTCAGTGATGGCTGCCGCGTCTATCCCATGCTGGTTAGCTGGTGCTGTCTGCAGTTTGCTCCACCTTGTCCTATGAGAGAGATTGAAGTGTGTGTGTCAGTGAGTGTGGTACAATGTGTTTGGGTGATGTGGCTGTCATGGTTGAATAGCTGGCAGTGTATGTTGTGAGGCTTGTGGCAGTGAGGGTGAGGTGAAGCTATGAATGATAGGTATGAGTCGTGATTGATAGGGAACGCTGGTAGATGAGGGAGGGGGGTGTGGTGCATTGAACAGCGTGTGAGGCTAGTGGTTCTGTTGTAAGGATATGGCTTTTGACGATGAATTCACCGACCTTGACCACTCATGTGAGGTCAATAAACGTCTTTCAGCACGGCATCTAATTCCTCAGGACAACAGTGTTTGCATTGATCGTCGTGGCTATCTGGTCCCATTCCCTTTTAAATGTTTGTCCGGAAGGCCTTCTGGCTCCCAGAGGAAAGAGGATCTCTCTCCTCGTGTCCACCTCTAACACCAGGGTCTCAAGTGCTGCATCAGAAAATCAGGAAGTCCACTCTCTGCCATGCTGCATCATCTTTACTCTTCTGTAGATCAGAGTCTTTCCCAGCCACTTCCACTATGTGTTGCAGCTAGAATACACCTCCTCTTGTAAGAGCAGCAGGCTACCTTTAAGCAGTGCAGGCTAGCTTTAAGTGGTGCTAATCACGCACGAACTTGGGCCGCCTGCTGAGGCATGCAGCCACTGAGCAACACACTTAACACTGGGCTACACGTCACTTATGAAAATGAGCAGGCAGCACAAAGTTTCTTTCTTCTGTATACTGAAGGCTGAACCAGATATCATATGTTGGATCATGGGCTGACAAGCCTGAAGAACTGAGAAAGGATTATGAAGGTACGGGGAGTATTTCCTTCTACATCATGGACACCAAAAAAATCACCAGTTCAACTTCACTCCCCAAAGTTCTATACATTCCCCTTCCAATTCTAGTGTAAATAGATCAACGTACTGTTCACAGGGCTTGAACTAAAGATTTAGCTTCCATCTAGTTGTGTGGAGACTGGTGTTCTCCAATAAGTAAAGACTATTATTTTACATGTCTTTTTATTATTGTGTCATAACACTCAAGTATCCTGTTGATTCACTCCAGGTAAGCATAGAGTCAATCAACATATTAAAGCCTTCTCAGCTCTTGCTTTAAACCTATCCCCACGCCTTCATAATCCTTCCTAGCTTACTGATGACATTTACCTATGATATTATCTGTCCCACATACAGTACAATTACTGCTCAAGCTCCTATTCCATTAATAGCATAACAACATACATTTATATAGCTCCTTTAAAGTAATATAAACGTCCCACGAAGATTCACAGGAGTGGTATCATGAAATTCAACAGTGAGCCACATAAAGAGATATTAGGACAAGTGAGCAAAAGCTTGGAGCCCCTTAACGGAGGAGAGAGAGGTGCAGAGGCAGAAAGGGAGGGATTTCCAGAGCTTAGAGCCTAGGCAGCTGAAGGCACAGCCATCAATGGAGGATCAAGGGCAAGTGTGGATGTGCAAGAGGGCAGAATTAGAGGAGCACAGAGATCTCAGAGGGTTGCAGAGCTGGTGAAGGTTTAGGGAGCAGAGAAGCCACAGAGAGATTTGAAAACAGGTTGAGAATTTTAAAATAGAGACATTGCCAGACTGGATGATGATGTAGATCACCGAGCACAAAGGTGACGGGTGAGTGGGCCTTGATATGAGTTAGGATACAGGGAGCAGAGTTTTGGATAAGTACAAGTTTACAAGCTCGATTTGACAAATCACCAACACTGAACAATGATGCAAATTATACACTGTTTTTCATCATATTACAAAAAAACTCTCAGTCGATGCATCAGAATATCCAAAGCAGTTCACTTTTAATTACGAAATATTCTATAACCCAAAGACAATGTCTAGTGCTAGCTATGGTATTTCTGTTCTAATGTTAAGGCCTAAGATGCTTACTCTGCTCGCACTTGGCAGAAAAATGTGAGAAAGTATGGAACAAGAACAGGCCATTTCGACCCATCAAGCCTTTACCTCTGCAGATCATGTATAATCTATCTGATCATGGACGCTATCTATAATAAAAGCAAATACTGCAGATGCTGGAAATCTGAAATAAAAACAAAAAGTGCTGGAAATACTCAGCAGGTCTGCCAGCATC
The DNA here is from genome assembly GCF_036365525.1 of Heterodontus francisci. Classification (NCBI taxonomy): domain Eukaryota; kingdom Metazoa; phylum Chordata; class Chondrichthyes; order Heterodontiformes; family Heterodontidae; genus Heterodontus; species Heterodontus francisci. Next base: position 32,211,545 of record NC_090383.1, read on the forward strand.
TGTGGAGAGAGAAGCAAAGTTAACGTTTCAGGTCAGTGACCTTTCATTAGAACTCCCATCATGGACTCTATCTACCTGCCTAGTTCATTTTCCTAGGGAAAATATTTGTCAATCCCCCAAAACAATTCCGGAAATTTCAGTTGATCTCTATTGGCTCACTGGGTAGCACTACTGAGCTCACCTCTGAATTTGAAGGTTGTGGGTTCAAGTCTCCCTCCAGAGATTTGAGGAAATTTATTTTCACCCAGAGGGTGGTTGGAATCTGGAACGCACTGCCTGAAGAGGTGGTGGAGGCAGGAACCCTCACAACCTTGAAGAAGTATTTAGATGAGCACTTGAAACGCCATAGCATACAAGGCTACAGGCCAAGTGCACGAATATGGGGGATTAGAACAGTTGGGTGCTGAATGGCCGGCACAGACACGATGGGTCGAAGGGCCTGTTTCTATGCTGTATGCCTCTTATGACTTGAGCACATAATCCAAGCCAACACTCCCAGTGTAGTATTGAGGGAGAGCTGCACTGTCAGAGGTTGGCCCTCTCAGGTGGATGTAACAGATCCCATGGCACTATTTCAAAGACGAGCAGGGGAGTTCTTGCCAATATTTATCCCTCAATTAGCAGCATTAACAAAAACAGATTTTCTATTCACTGTTGTTTGTGGGTGCTTGCTGTGCACAAATTGGCTGCAATGTGTCCTAGATTATAACAGTGCCTACACTTTAAAATATACTTAACTGGCTGCAAAGCACTTTAGGACATCCTGTGCTTGTGAAAAGCATTGTCTAAATACAAGTCTTTCTTTCGCTTTTGTATCTTAGAACTCTGCCCCAAGACAGGTCTGATCTCTAACCAAAAATAAACGTACCTCTGTCACAATACTGGGGAATGAGCCATTTTCAAAAACCCAACCATCCTGGCATGTTGTAAGTGGTAGATCTCGGGAACCATTCTGGACAAACAGCAGCGGATTTTCACAACTGCCTGAAAAGGAATTCCAGTCTACATCGTATCTCTCGCACTGACTGTATGACGAGCGGCTCGATCGCTTCACAGGCAATGTGTAATTCTTCTCCTGTTCCAGAGACCAGTTGCACTTATCTCTCAGCTCAGTTATCCCAGGACTCCTGCACCAGTGGTCGGGAGTAACCGCTAAAAAAACAAATCCAACATACAGATAGGAGAACACCACTGATGTCAGATATATCAAAAAGAAAATCATCTTTTGGTATTGTCCAAAGCCACCTACATCCACTAAAACATCATCAAAAGTCGCCATTGCAAAAGTGAGTCTCCACCAACAGCTCAATAGAAGGAGCTTCTGATGGGGTGACTTGTCTATGCACAGATCTGTTTACCTGCAGTGTATCAGTAGCCTTGTATTCTAGCAAATGCTTGGAGAGCAAAGGTCTACAAATTAACAGTATAAATCAGTGGTTTATCCTGTTAATAAGTGAATAGACAAGCTACTTGTCACATTTAGGATGGAGACAGTTCAGGTCAGGCTTGCAAACAAACAAGAGCCAAACCGTCTGGTATTTCTACAATACGACTCCAGCATTGTAAAAATGAAAGATAAATCCAGCTTCCTTCGGTGCATAAATTACTTGATTTTAGCTCTAACGTCCTAATTTCTCAGTGTTTAGTGCAGTACTGAGCGAGTGCCGCACTGTTGGAAATGTCGTCTTTCAGATTAGACGCTAATCCAAAGCCCCATCTGCCCTCTCAGGTGGACATAAAAGATTCCACGGCACTATTCAAAGAAATGCAAGTTCTCCCCAGTGTCCTGACATTATTTATCCTTCAACAAACTCCTAAAATCAAATTATTTGATCATGGACTCATTGCTGTTTGTGGGACCTTGGTGTGCACAAATTGGCTGTCACTTCTCCCTGCATTACAGCACTTTGGGATGTCCTGAGATTGTGAAAGGCACTATATAAATGCAAGTCTTCTTTTATTAGATGAATTACTTTATCAGTAAAGAAAGCCTCAGAATTTTAGCTATGACCCCACCTTCAAGGCTACCAATCCTGCCCACCTGCCTTATTCCGTTTTAAAATTTGGCAAAAGGTAACAACTCTACCTGTGCGATGGTATGACATGACACTATCAGTTCATTCATACTAACTCAGCATCACAATAGCAAATAAAAAGTAAGCTGAAACCATCTGAAAATACTTTTGGAACTAAATAGATTATGTACTGGAGACCAGTGAGATACAGGAAAGAAACCAATTATGTTGTGGCTAGTTTGTTATTCAATGCCTCTAGGTGGTTTATCTTACATATGTCTCCAATTCCCAATGTGAGCCTCTAAACAAAGACTATGGAGACAGTAGGGATCAGTTCACTGATACTGGGTGGGTACACGGCATTGCAACTTTGAGATTAGATTGGTTGATTAAATGATAAAATCAAAGGTCAAATTTTCAGCTTACCCTTAGTTAAGAATTTCCATACAAAAGGTCCAAGTTGCAAAGACTTTACACTGAAGTTACTGTCCTTTATACTTCTTATTCTAACATCAATGACTGAGTTTCAAACAAAAGCAGAAGACTGTGGATACTGGAAATCAAATAAAAACAGAAAATGCTGGAAATACTTAGCAGGTCTGGTGGGACCTGTGGACAGAGATACAGAGTTAACAATTAAGGTCGATGACCATTCATTCAGAAGATATTGTGAGATGAACAGCTTTTAAGCAAAAACAGAACCAGGGAAAAGCGGGGGTGGGGGGGTGGTGTGGGCAGGTGGGTGTGGGCAGGGAAGGGAAATATGAGGGAAAAGTCTGTGATGAAGAGGCAAAAGGGCTGATGGTGCAAAGCAAAAGCAGGTGGTAATGGTATAATAAAGAATCAAAAGATGGGTGCAGAGGAGGTGTGAATGGTTACAGCAGAACCAGCAGATGGGGAAGGAAGCATGGAAAATCTGGTAAAGAGAAGATTCCCGTGGTCCGGAAATACGGCGGGTAGACCCCTGGGGTGTGGCCCACCCAGCTAGCTGTATACCGATAGAGGATCCCACACCAAAGCACCAGCCCACACCTCCTCCACTCCACAAGTTTCAAATGTTCCTTCACAATTCTTTATCACCAGTGATAAAGGAGCAGGAAGGCCACACACAGGAACGTCTTTCATTTGATGTAATCATGCCACAGAAAGAAAGAAAGAAATTAGAATTAAATTATAAATCATAGCTCCTAATGGATATCAGATCATAGGATAGCATTGCTTAACACAGGGGAGACAAATCTGGAAGCCCCAGTTCAATATTAAGGAAAATACAGTTTGATGCATGGAAGGACTGCTTATTCTCAAGAGGTCTCTCTGGTCTGTGGCAAGAGATCCCTTTTATCGCTGGCCTGAGGTTTCTCGAACCTGTTCCGCCATTCAATTAGATCATGAAAATGAGGTATATCTGAACCCCATTGTCCACCTTGTTCCCTATCTCCTAAAACCCTTACCTAACAAAAAACTACCAGCCTCAGTTTTGAAATTTCCAATTAATCCAGCCTCAAAAGCTTTTGGTGGGAGAAAGATCCAGATTTCCACCTCCACAACGATCCAGATTTCCACCTTCCAGAATTTGAAAATTAAACATTACACGCCAGATTTTTTGGCTCACAGGCCACAAGGCATTTGGATGTGTCAAAGTTAGTTATTTTAACTCAGTGACCTGTTAAAATTACTTTTCTCAATCTCAGTATGAAATCCCTTAGTAGCAATGGGTAATAATATAGAGGGTGAAATCCATCCTGTTAATGGTCTTTTTGCTGATGCATGTTTTTATTCATTCATGGGATGTGGGTGTCACTACAAGGCCAGCATTTATTGTCCATCTCCAATTGCCCTTGAGAAGCCTTCTTGAGCCACTGTAGTCCATGTGATGACAGTACTCCCACAGTTCTGTTAGGTAGGGTGTCCACGATTTTGACCCAGCGATATATTTTGCAGTCAGGATGGTGTGTCACTTGGAGGGGTACTTGCAGGTGGTGGTGTTCCCATGCGTTTGCTGCCCTTGCTCTTCTGGGTGGTAGAGGTCGCGGATTTGGAAGGTGCTGTCGAAGAAAATGCCTGATTAAGTTGTTAGACTGAGCAGTGCTTTTGGCTTTTATTCCTTGGATTCCACACGACTTTTAATTCTAGCTAATATTGTGTTCAATAATTCTGCCTTATCCATAAAAGTACAGTAAATGATTCAATCTTTGTCAAGAGAAGGAAAAGGGGACCTGATGGCGCTATTCCATCTGACTCTCTTCTACCAACTCAGAATCACCCAGTTTATAGCCAATCTCTGGTATGATGATAACATATTGGCATCTGACTGATATGGAGATAGACTTCCCTGATCTTGATCTTCATTTCGAAATATGTGTGTGATTACATCAGGACTACAAGGTGATGTTAAAACTTAACATCTCTCTATCTGTTTAGTTTAGGGCTAATTGAAGTCTGGATTATTTTTGCTAGTTAATGAGGTCAAATCCAAAGTAGCAATCTCTTGCTTGATTAATCAATTTCAAATAAGTTAATTATTGGGTCAAACTCTTCAATTGGTATTCACCTCCTGGTGTAAGTGATGAATAATAAAATAATACTTAGATTTAAGTGGCCCCTTTATTGTAGAGGGGTTGGGTGAGGGCACTGGGCTCAGTACTGATTCCCCAAGCAGCAAAAAAACTGGAGACAAAGCACCCCACCACCCAACCCACGCCCCCCTCCATAACCCGCAACCGCTGTATATCCCTGGGACAGCTTTAGCAGCTTTAACATAGAAAAATGTCCCAAGGTGATTTACAGTTCACCAGTGTGTCAGAAGGTAGCAGACAGAAACGAAATCACTGTGAAACCATTCCCAGCATAAGCTGATGCCTTCGGGTGGGAAAAGATTTGGTTTCCCTGGTGCTGGCTTCCATCTGGTATGGTACAGTTATTTTTAGGATGTATTTGAATGTAGAGTCACAGGTTGCACAGGCTGGTGACTGGGCGAGCAACACCCCTCATGTTAGGTGTGTCATTTAGCTGCTGCTCACCCACAACCAACTCTACACTATAAATGGGCTACAAAATTCTTCAGTATGGCAGAAACCTTCAACTGGTAGAATTAGGGTTACTTTACTCACTTCTCATACCATAATATTCCATTTCCTGCAATTAAATAATTACAAAAACACACATCTTGGAATTCTGCAAATGTAACACTTTGCTCCTTTTTAACTGCTCTTTCAAACAGCCTCAATCATTGATTTCTGCTGTTTCTCCTATCTTCGCTCTTTTCCCCTGGTGAACAGTATGAAGTGGTGAAAGAAAAGAAATAATTTTTCTTATACAGCACCTTTCACAACCTTTACAGCAAGTGTAGTCAGTTTTATTATAGTGTAGTCACCAAGGAAACTTGCCAGTCAAAATTGAGCACAGCAAGGCCCACGGACAACAATGCAATAATGACCAGGTCATCTGTTTAAGGTGTTGGTTGAAGGGCAACTATTGACCAGGACACTTTGAAAAGCATCATGGATTCTTTCACATCATCAGTTTAAGGTCACATCCAAAAAACTGCACCTCTGACCATGCAGCACTCCCGTAGTACTGCATTGGAGTGTTAGCCTAGAATTTTGTGTTCAAGTCCTGGAGAGATATTTTCATGGGGTAGCTGCATTGTGACATGACCAAACTAGTATGGCTGTAACCATCTTCAGACCAGCTAACAGGGTGGTTATTCCTATACAGCGGTGGGGGGTTTATCGGCTCCCATAACCCATATGATGAGGGGATGCTATCCACACACACCGGACATAATGATCCAAAATTCAGAGGCGGAACTGGGGTCTCCACTCACCAGGACAGTTTGGAATAGAGTTCAAACCCTGTACCTCTGACTCAGAGGTAGAAATGCTACAAGTGAGCCAAAGGCTTGTTCCCCTCAGTCATTTGTCTGTATTCCAGTTTAGCCATTTTGTTGAAGGCAGCAATTTGCATGGACCGCAATACTTCTCTGTAGTTTGCCATCTTCAAGCAATGAAGTGAAGTAGAAAGGTTCCCTGGAATCACTCAGCAGGTCTGGCAGCATCTGTGGAAAGAGAAGCAGAGTTAACGTTTCGGGTCAGTGACCCTTCTTCGAAAGTGACCCTGAAACCTTAACTCTGCTTCTCTTTCCACAGATGCTGCCAGACCTGCTGAGTGATTCCAGCATTTCTTGTTTTTGTTTCAGATTTCCAGCATCCGCAGTATTTTGCTTTTATTATAGAAAGGTTCCCTGTAGCTTTTGTACTCTGCAAAGCAGGTAATGAAGTGTCAGCTTGACTCAGTGGTGGTCGTATTCTTGCCTGAGTCAGATGGTTGAGTTCAAGCCTCAGTCCATGACTTAACCACATAATCTTGGCTGACACTTCAGTGCAGTCATGAAGGAGTACTGCATTGGCTGAGATTCAAACTCTGCCTGTTCAGCAGGATCCAATGGCACTATTTCAAAAAGAGCAAAGAATTCCCCCAATTTCTTGGCTCTTGGCCAACACCACCAAAACAGAAATAAAATTCAAAAATAATTCACTGGGAATGAAGTATCTGAGGATGTCCTGACACAGGGCTGGGGGCGGGTCACCCAGGAACTGTTTATTTAACATGCCCAAGCCGTCATGAGTGTGAACAAAGAACAAAGAAAATTACAGCACAGAAACAGGCCCTTCGGCCCTCCAAGCCTGCGCCGATCCAGATGCTCTATCTAACCCTGTCGCCTATTTTCTAAGGGTCTGTATCTCTTTGCTTCCTGCCCATTCATGTATCTGTCTAGATACATCTTAAAAGACGCTATCGTGCCCACGTCTACCACCTCCGCTGGCAACGCGTTCCAGGCACCCACCACCCTCTGCGTAAAGAACGTTCCACGCATATCCCCCCTAAACCTTTCCCCTCTCACTTTGAACTCGTGACCCCTAGTAATTGAATCCCCCACTCTGGGAAAAAGCTTCTTGCTATCCACCCTGTCTATACCTCTCATGATTTTGTACACCTCAATCAGGTCCCCCCTCAACCTCCGTCTTTCTAATGAAAATAATCCTAATCTACTCAACCTCTCTTCATAGCTAGCGCCCTCCATACCAGGCAACATCCTGGTGAACCTCCTCTGCATCCTCTCCAAAGCATCTACATCCTTTTGGTAATGTGGCGACCAGAACTGCACGCAGTATTCCAAATGTGGCCGAACCAAAGTCTTATACAACTGTAACATGACCTGCCAACTCATGTACTCAATACCCCGTCCGATGAAGGAAAGCATGCCGTATGCCTTCTTGACCACTCTATTGACCTGTGTTGCTTCCTTCAGGGAACAATGGACCTGAACACCCAAATCTCTCTGTATATCAGTTTTCCCCAGGACTTTTCCATTTATTGCATAGTTTGGATCTTCCAAAATGCATCACCTCGCATTTGCCCGGATTGAACTCCATCTGCCATTTCTCTGCCCAACTCTCCAATCTATCTATATTCTGCTGTATTCTCTGACAGTCCCCTTCATTATCTGCTACTCCACCAATCTTAGTGTCGTCTGCAAACTTGCTAATCAGACCACCTATACTTTCCTCCAAATCATTTATGTATATCACAAACAACAGTGGTCCCAGCACGGATCCCTGTGGAACACCACTGGTCACACGTCTCCATTTTGAGAAACTCCCTTCCACTGCTACTCTCTGTCTCCTGTTGCCCAGCCAGTTCTTTATCCATCTAGCTAGTACACCCTGGACCCCATGCGACTTCACTTTCTCCATCAACCTACCATGGGGAACCTTATCAAACGCCTTACTGAAGTCCATGTATATGACATCTACAGCCCTTCCCTCATCAATCAACTTTGTCACTTCCTCAAAGAATTCTATTAAGTTGGTAAGACATGACCTTCCCTGCACAAAACCATGTTGCCTATCACTGATAAGCCCATTTTCATCCAAATGGGAATAGATCCTATCCCTCAGTATCTTCTCCAGCAGCTTCCCTACCACTGACGTCAGACTCACCGGTTTTTAATTACCTGGATTATCCCTGCTACCCTTCTTAAACAAGGGGAAAACATTAGCAATTCTCCAGTCCTCCGGGACCTCACCCGTGTTTAAGGATGCTGCAAAGATATCTGTTAAGGCCCCAGCTATTTCCTCTCTCGCTTCCCTCAGTAACCTGGGATAGATCCCATCCGGACCTGGGGATTTGTCCACCTTAATTCCTTTTAGAATACCCAACACTTCCTCCCTCCTTATGCCGACTTGACCTAGAGTAATCAAACATCTATCCTGAACCTCAACATCCGTCATGTCCCTCTCCTCGGTGAATACCGATGCAAAGTACTCGTTTAGAATCTCACCCATTTTCTCTGACTCCACGCATAACTTTCCTCCTTTGTCCTTGAGTGGGCCAATCCTTTCTCTAGTTACCCTCTTGCTCCTTATATATGAATAAAAGGCTTTGGGATTTTCCTTAACCCTGTTTGCTAAAGATATTTCATGACCCCTTTTAGCCCTCTTAATTCCTTGTTTCAGATTGGTCCGACATTCCCGATATTCTTCCAAACTTCGTCTTTCTTCAGCCGCCTAGACCTTATGTATGCTTCCTTTTTCCTCTTATCTAGTTTCACAATTTCACCTGTCGTCCATGGTTCCCTAATCTTGCCTTTTCTATCCCTCATTTTCACAGGAACATGTCTCTCCTGCACGCTAATCAACCTCTCTTTAAAAGCCTCCCACATATCAAAAGTGGATTTACCTTCAAACAGCTGCTCCCAATCTACATTCCCCAGCTCCTGCCGAATTTTGGTATAGTTGGCCTTCCCCCAATTTAGCACTCTTCCTTTAGGACAACTCTCATCTTTGTCCATGAGTATTCTAAAACTTACGGAATTGTGATCACTATTCCCAAAGTAGTCCCCTACTGAAATTTCAACCACCTGGCCGGGCTCATTCCCTAACACCAGGTCCAGTATGGCCCCTTCCCGAGTTGGACTATTTACATACTGCTCTAGAAAACCCTCCTGGATGCTCCTTACAAATTCTGCTCCATCTAGACCTCTAACACTAAGTGAATCCCAGTCAATGTTGGGAAAATTAAAATCTCCTATCACCACCACCCTGTTGCTCCTACATCTTTCCATAATCTGTTTACATATTTGTACCTCTATCTCATGCTCGCTGTTGGGAGGCCTGTAGTACAGCCCAAACATTGTTACCGCACCCTTCCTATTTCTGATTTCTGCCCATATTGCCTCACTGCTCGAGTCCTCCATAGTGCCCTCCTTCAGCACAGCTGTGATATCCTCTTTGACCAGTAATGCAACTCCTCCACCCCTTTTACCTCCCTCTCTATCCCGCCTGAAGCATCGTTATCCTGGGATATTTAGTTGCCAATCGTGCCCTTCCCTCAACCAAGTCTCAGTAATAGCAATAACATCATACTCCCAGGTACGAATCCAAGCCCTAAGTTCATCTGCCTTACCTGCTACACTTCTTGCATTAAAACAAATGCACCTCAGACCACCAGTCCCTTTGCGTTCATCATCTGCTCCCTGCCTACTCTTCCCCTTAGTCACGCTGACTTCATTATCTAGTTCCTTACAGGCTTTAGTTACTATCTCCTTACTGTCCACTGACCTCCTCATTTGGTTCCCATCCCCCTGCCACATTAGTTTAAACCCTCCCCAACAGCGTTAGCAAAAGCACCCCCAAGGACATTGGTTCCAGTCCGGCCCAGGTGTAGACCGTCCAATTTGTAATAGTCCCACCTCCCCCAGAACCGGTCCCAATGTCCCAAAAATCTGAACCCCTCCCTCCTGCACCATCTCTCAAGCCACGCATTCATCCTGACTATCCTTTCATTTCTACTCTGACTATCACGTGGCACTGGTAGCAATCCTGAGATTACTACCTCTGAGGTCCTACATTTTAACTTGGCTCCTAACTCCCTAAATTCTGCTTGTAGGACCTCATCCCGTTTTTTACCTATATCATTGGTGCCTATGTGCACAACGACAACTGGCTGTTCACCCTCCCCCTTCAGAATGTTCTGCAGCCGATCTGAGACATCCCTGACCCGTGCACCTGGGAGGCAACATACCATTCGGGAGTCTCGTTTTCGACCACAGAACCGCCTATCTACTCCCCTTACAATCAAATCCCCTATGACTATAGTCCTTCCACTCTTTTTCCTGCCCTTCTGAACAGCAGAGCCAGCCACGGTGCCTTGAACCTGGCTACTGCTGCCTTCCCCTGGTGAGTCATCTCCCTCAACAGTATCCAAAACGGTATACCTGTTTTGGAGGGAGATGACCGCAGGGGACACCTGCGCTGCCTTCCTGCTCTTTCTCTGCCTTTTGGTCACCCATTTCCTTTCTCCCTCAGCAATCCTAATCTGCGGTGTAACCAATTCGCTAAACGTGCTATCCACGACTTCCTCAGCATCGCGGATGCTCCAAAGTGAGTCCATCCGCAGCTCCAGAGCCATCATGCGGTCTAACAAGAGCTGCGGCTGGACACACTTCCAGCACGTGAAGGAGTCAGGGACATCAGCCGTGTCCCTGAGCTCCCACATTGAGCAAGAGGAGCATAAGTGGAACAGGCTTAAACCAGCTGGTCTTTTCCTGCATGTCATTTTTGCATGTTCAAATGAAAGGTGCTAAATAAATGGAAAAGTATTTCTTTCTCACTGCACTGGGAAGATTTCATCTTGATGACAGTCTCGGTGACACTGTATATAAAATACAAAACATCAAGCCCTAAAAAGTAATTGAATTTCAGCCAGGGACAATGAAAACAGTCCAGGTTAATGCATAAACCAAGTGAAAGTCCCTAATCTCCTTAAAGATTCCTGCATGGTGACACTAGGGACTGGATTTTCACTGGGATCAGGACTGGAGGTGGGTGGGGCCAAACATTAGCCCCACTGGCCGGCATGGCGGCTCCCCAGCTCCATCTGCCTCCAGAGCATTTTTTCAGAGGCAGGATTGGAGTCAGCAGGGCTACCCGCCTGCCCAAGTGGGTAGGCGATCAGTCTGATTGAGTCCAATTAAAGAAGGCTGACTCCAGTCGGACTCCAGGTTCCCGCACCGGCAGCTGCCAGTTTAGATGCCTGGAGGCAGGCACCTGGTGGTAGGCTGGGACGCCAGTGCACCAAGGCCTAGCGGCCCTCCCTGCCTGCCTGAGTGTAACAGCAGCCACAGGCTGCCCTAACGAGGGGTCCTCCCTCCCGCCGCCCACCTACTGTGGTGGCCTGGCTGCTGAATCTCTTTTCTAATTAATGATTTAAAAAAGTTGGAGAGACGACACCTCCATGTTAAAGTGCCCTCTCCCTTACTTGCCCTCTGGTGCAGCCTGCTGCTCCACTGAGGCTCAAAGGCCTCTGATCATCCCTCCAGCTTTGAGAGCCTGCCCATCGTCCTTAATTGGATGGAGAACCTGCCTCCATGACAATTAAGGGGAAGGGCTCTTGAAAATTCCAATGACTGTTCCCCCGGGAGCAGATTTGGGACCCGTAAACAGTCCTGGCCTCTGTTTCCCTTCCCCGGAGGGAAGATCCAGCCCTAAAACTCCAAGTTTAGGAGTACCAGAGATCGTTCTGTATCTGACTGTCATGTAATGAGGGAGTAGTGCTTTAGGTACAAGTCTTCAGAATCATCAGCAGTTTGTAGTTGGTGTTTTTTTTCCATTCAGGTAGGATATGTTATCCAAAATTGCCAACTAAATTTGTAATTTTTACCTACAACACAAATACGATGGGCCAAATGGCCTCCTTCAGTGCTGCAAAAGTCTATGCATTTGTGATGCAAGTAACTGCAAAGAAAGTCAGACACTGCCACCATTGTTGAGAAACAATGGGATATCGCAAGGTGAATCTCACCATAACACAGCTCAGAAAGCAGGTGAGAGAGTCTGTGAGTACAGAGCGCTCCTTTTCAAATGAAACCATGCGCTGAATTTTACCAGCCCCTCTGGGGACAGGTTGGGAGGTGGGGGGCCCGTAAAATAGCAATGGAAGGTAGGGGTGGTGGTGGTAAAGTGCTTGTTGCCTTTCCGCTCCAATGCCATCTTGCCAGTGGCAGGGAAGATGGCAGATGACCCTCCCGCTAGAGGCCAATTGAGCCACTTAAGCCAATTAAGGGCCTCTTCGCTCTGACATTGGCATGTGGGAAGACCACCAGTTCAACTCTGGCAGCCTCCAAGCAGGCATGGTGGGGGGGACCTCCTATTCAGGCACTCTTTGGCCCATGGAGGGGCCCCTCAGTGGCAATGGCCACCTCCATGGCAACAGAGCTGCCTGCCCTCACCTTCCCCCACCCCTCTCTCCCCCACGCAGTCACAGGGAGAGCTTGTAAACTCCGCACAGGCAGTACCCAGAATCGAACCCGGGTCGCTGGAGCTGTGAGGCTGAGGTGCTAACCACTGCGCCACTGTGTCACTCCATTCCTCAGTTCTGTTGCAGACTCAGAGGCACTGCCACTATAGCCCCCATACCTCTTGCTGACTTTTGGTGCGCATGGGAGACCAAATCCTCTGCCCTCCCTGAAACGATACACCAACCCACCAACAGACCTTTCAAAATCAGCCACAGTGACCACAAAACTTTGCCACAGCAGAAGTAAATCAAATGCACCTCAGCTGCAAGTTGGACGGCTGTCCCTTTAAATAGGGCGAGTGGGGATCCCTCATGCAGCTGAACACACATTGAACTGTGAGTGATTAGCACAGACGTTCACCGGGCCTGTGTGGTCCACGTTATGAAAATCTGTGTCAAATCAGCTGAAACAGCTGATTGATGTCACTTTCAGATTCTCCTGACGCTTCCAGCTCATGCACAGGGTACAATGTGGGCCACGCCAGAAGTACCGCGGACCCCATTTTTTCATATTGTAGCTTCCGTAGTGCCAGCACAGTGGCACCACGGAGCTCAACTTCCTGACCTTAGGCGGTCAGTCACCATTGTAGCAAATATTGTCTATTAATCCATCTCCGCTACAGTTGAATGTCTATGTGGTGGAATGTGTAAAGAATGCAGCATGTGATAGTCCAATGCAGAGAAGCTAACTTTTATCACAAGCACAAGGCACGACAGAAGAGGCTTTTTACAAGATTGAAACCTCTGGTATTAGTGTTGATATACTGAACCGGATTCAGAATTGGCTGGAAGGACACAGGCAGAAAGGAGTTATTGATAGATTTGGATCTGTTTGGAGACTGTTCACCACTGGTGTCCCACATGGATCGGTTTTGGGACTGCTACCCGTTACTAGTTACAATCATAGAATAGAATCATAGAATGGTTATAGCACAGAAGGAGGTCATTCGGCCAGTCAAGTCCCTGCCAGCTCTCAGCAAGAGAAATTCACCTAGTCCCACTCCCCCACCTTTTCCACATAACCCAGCAAATGTTTTCTCTTCAGTTATCCAATTCCCTGTTGAAAGCCATGATTGAATCTGTCTCCACCGCACTCTCAGACGGTGAACTCCAGATCTTAACCACTCAATGCATAAACAAGTTTTTCATCATTTCACCTCTGGTTCTTTTGCCAATCACCTTAAATCTATGTCCCCTAGTTCTCAACCTTTCCACCAATGGGAACAGTTTCGCCCTATCTACTCTGTTTAGGCCCCTCATGATTTTGAACACCTCTAGCAAATCTCCTCTCAACCTTCTCTTCTCTAAGGGGAACCCCGGCTTCTCCGATCGATCCACATAACTGCAGCCCTCATCCCCGGAACCATTCTCATAAATCTTTTCTGCACTTTTTCTAAAGCCTTCACAGCCTTCCGAAAGTGCAGTACCCAGAATTGGACACAATACTCCAGTTGGAGCCAAACAAGTGTTTTATAAAGATTCATCAAAAATTCCTTGCTTTTGTACTCTATGGCTGGAATTTTAATGTATAAAAACGGGGGTCCTCTGAGGTAGCCAAGGTGCAAAATGGCGGGTGATGACATTGGGCTGGGTGGGGTGCCCGACGTTATCACGCTCAAAAGCCATTATACACTGGTTGGCCGGCGAGCGAGATTGAGGCACTGCTTGCCATCCGCTTAAGGTCACTTAAGTGCCAACTGAGGTCATTAATAAACCAACTGACAGCCATTTTATGTCAGCTGTCAAATTTTACGGCAGTAAAACGAGTCGAAGTGGGTGACAGGAACCCGACAGCTTTAAAAGAGCGGCAAGCAAGATTTATTTTTTTTGGTTCATTGTTCTTTGACATCTTTTTGCGTGACTTTTAAGTTTGGCGTAGTTTCTGCTGCTTCAACAGGGGTCATCTGAGTGTTAGTCACTCCTGGTCGGGCCACAGCATTATTGATTTATTAGGTGAAGGGGAGGGGGTTGTATGTGCCTGTCCTTACAGCAGGCTGGTAATACTTGTGCTAATAACATCTCTGGAACACTGCATCAATGGGAATTGTCCACTTGGGAGATGACTCATCTAATGAGGAGGGCTACGCCCCAAGGAGGGACAGGAAGACAACTGGCCAAGGGAACCAGCAACCTGCTGCCCCAGTGCAGCCTCCTAATGGGGGAGGGGGAGAAGGTGACAGAGCGGCCCGGGTGCAACCACCTGTCAGGAGACGAGCCTACCCAGCAGACAGGGTCTGCTGCCCGTGTTTGAGCTTTCTACAAATGTCAGAGCGCCGGTGCCGAAGAAGACTGCGCCTGTCACGGGAGACTGTCAGATCTCTGTGTGAGATGCTGGGAGCGGACTTCGTTTCCAACTGCATGGGTGGCCATCCAATGCCGTTCGCACTGAAGCTAACAGTCGCACTAAATTTCTACGCATCAGGCACATTCCAGGCTTCAACAGGAGACATGTGCGGAGTCTCCCAATCATCAGCGGATCACTGAATGAAGGTGGTGACTGATGCCATATTCAGGTGTGCCAATAAATTCCTCAAGTTCAAGACGGACGCCACCAGTCAGGCCGAGAGAGCTGCTTCAACACCATTGCTGGGTCCAACATGTAATTGACTGCACTCATGTGGCCATTAGAGCACCTTTAGGTTAGTCAGGGGCCTTCATTAATCGAAAGGGGTTGCATTCAATGAATGTTCAAATCATCTGTGACCACCATAAGGGTATAATACAGGTGTGTGTTCATTATCCTGGAAGCAGTCACGATGCTTTCATTCTCCTGAACTCTCAGGTGCCAGTACTATTCCGCTCTCCTGAATGCCTGCAAGGATGGATACTTGGCAATAAGGGCTATCCACTGAAAACATGGCTGATGACACCAGTGAGGAACCCAAGAAATGAAGCAGAGGAACGTTACAATGAGAGCCATGCGACCACCAGAGTGACCTTAGAGCAGACCATAGGTTTTCTCAAAATGAGATTTAGGTGTCTCGATCGCTCAGGTGAGTACTTGCCAACAAGGGTATCTGGAATTATTGTCGTCTACTGCGCCTTACATAACTTGCTGATGGAGAGGGGAGAGACCCTGGAGGATGACCTAGTTCAGCGCGAGGCATCCTCAGACGAGGGTGGTGATACGGATGAGGATGAGGAAGAGGGGCCACAGCCACCTGAACGGCGGGGGGAGGGAGCTGGAGATTTGGGGGAGACCCAGGAGGCTCTAATACTCAAGCGTTTCTCCTGAACGGAGGCTCATCAACCAGAAACTGACATGGCAGTCTGAGATGCGGCATTAACAGGAGTTGGAAACGCAGAGGCACTCACCTTCAGGGGGAAATCTCAGCTGATACGGGCCACCTTTCCATCAAACACCACCCAGCCCGAATGTGTCACCTCTCAAACATCCTTCTCATGCAGAACAACCAGATCGACTAAAACATCAACATTGACTTGTGACATGTGAAAATGCCAAGTGAAAAATTTAATACATTTTAGTAGGTTTATACATCAAAGAAATATTTACAAATTGCACCAATGACCCCGGAGTGTGATTTTTTTTTGAAACGTTTGCAAGTGCTGACACATGTGGATGATCCATCTCCGCCAACCACAACAGAGGCAGGTGGCTGTTCAGGCTGCTATGTTGTTTTGGATGACTTTGGGGGGCGTCCTCAGCCTGCCTGAGGCCCTGCAGGCCGTGGCTTCTCAAGGTGACCCTGAGGAGTCTCAGGAACACCCTCTGACACCCTGGGAGTATGTGGTGCTGATGTCATTGGCAGAGGGGACAAGGAGCTGCAGGATGCATCAGGACCGCCCTGAGAGGAGCTCCCATATGAAATCTGCTGCTGCCCCTGTGCCCTCTTGAGGCTCAATTGGTCCTCAGCGCTAACCTCAGAGGGATGAGCAGCTTCCAAGTGTCGCCTGAGCATCAGAGACAGCTCTCTAATGCTCTGGTCCATGGAGTCCACTCTCTCTGTGAGGTTGTGCATGGCCTCCAGGATCGGGCCCTCCAACACAGCCACCAATCTGTCAGTGGAGGAAGTCTGATGGACAGATGACAGGGACTGTGCGGAACTCATGGCCTGGATGGAGATCTCCAATGTCCGAGCCATAGCACGCAAAGTCTCTTGTAACTCCGCCAGATCTCCACGCACAACATGCTGCGCCTGCAGAATCTCACGCCGAATGGATGTCATCAGAGGCTCATCATCAGCTTGTGGCTCAGCAGTGGCCTGGCCTCCCACAGTCCTCCGAGTGTCAGAGGCATCGGCCAGTGCAGCCTCTTGCAGCTGGTCCGGCACTTGTGTGGTGCTGGCACCAGGTTGTGACCATGAATCTGAGGAGACACGCATGCCAACTGAGGTGAACGTCTCTGAGCTGGCACTTGTTGCAGGGAGAGGATATGACGCTGTACCCTCCAAGGTCCACTCCTCCTCCTCAGAGGTGGACGGATCAGCCCCGGAGACACTGCCTGGCCGCTGCTGTGTTTACCTGCAGGGAAAATCAGAATGATCAGTTGTGATCAGCACTCCTGACTGGAGGACATGTTATAGACTGCAGTGTGGGCACATGTGTGTGACTTTAATTTTGTGAGCACCCTTTATTGCCTGAGACAAGCACTGCACCACACGCACCCCCTGCCCCTCGACCACAGTCTAGGGGACTCACCCTCCTGGCCAGATGCGCCGGCCTCACCATCAGCTATAGCGCGTCCTCCATCCTCCCCTGCTAACGTTAACGCATCCTCCTTGAATCTGGTCAAAGAGGCAAGGTTGGCCACTCTGCCACCGGTCCGGGGCCTCTCTCGGGCAGTATGTGCCTTCTTCTCCTGTGAAGACACAAGGCAATTAGTTAAGACCCATTACTTGAAAGATCACCCACTTACCACTTGGGCTGAGTGCTGCATCTCAAACCAATGCCAATGAAGTGCACAGATTGAACATATCTTGACCACTGATGATCACAGATGTGCCCATTATACGGCCCAAGGCATGGCTGCAGCCAATCACTGAACATGGATGGCTTCGACCTTGCAGCATCAGCTCTCATAGACCCTCCTGTGTCACATAAAAGATGAGATGGTTGCAGAATACCCCTTACCCGGACAGAGCGCAGAAGGTCATTGACCCGTTTGCGGCACTGGAGCCATGTCCTCCTAACTACTCCGTGGCTGCTGACCTCCTCCGCTACCTCCACGCCTTCTTGCTGACCTGGTGATGCCTCCTCCTTCCATCTGATGGGAAGAGGACCTCCCGCTTTGCCTCAGCCGCCTGGTGGAGGAGATGCAAGGAGTCCTCTGAGAACTGGGGGGCCATGTGGCTGCTTCGCTTTTCCATTGCTGCCAGTGGGTTCTGGTGGGCTTCTGTTTTATTTTAATTTGTTGGATTGGTGGGAACTTTAATTCTTCCTCCACCTCAAGCAATATGCTGTTGCTGCTACAAACGAGATGTTTGCTGCAACCTCTCAGAGCCACAGAGGTTGCTGAAAACCCTTTTAAATGGCTTTCAGCAACCTCTTCTGGCTCTAGCCCCACCCCCGCCGATGCTTAGCCTCCTGCCGCATGCACCCTTTTCATACAGAAATACGCCGCAGAGCTGCTATTTGATTGCTTCGCCCGCAATAGCGGTGACAGCTAGGCGTGGAGCGGAGCAAGTTCTGCACCCGCTTTCGCCTCCCCGAACTTGGAGCTGCCGACAACAGCAAGATTCCAGCCTATACCTCTTTTTATAAAACCCAGGATGACATACGCCTTTTTAGCCGCTTTCTCAATCACCTTCAATGATTTATGCAGATATACCCCCAGTCTCTCTGTTCCTGCACCCCCTTTAGAACTATACCATTTAGTTTATATTGCTTCTGCTCATTCTTCCGACTAAAATGTCTTATATCATATTTCTCTGGACTAAATTTCATCTGCCCCGTGTTTGCCTGTTTCACCAGCCTGTCTATGCCCTCTTGAAGTTTATCCTCCTCGCACTTCAATATACTTGCAAATTTTGTGTTATCTGCAAATTTTAAAATTTTGCCATGCATACCCAAGTCAATAATATATATCAAGAAAAGTAGTGGTCCTAAAACGGATCCCTGGGGATCCCTACCCTATCCCTTCCTCCATTCCAAAAATCAACCGTTCACCACTGCTCTGTTTTCTGTCACTCAGCCAACTTCATATCCATGCTCCCACTGTCCCTTTTATCCCATGGGCTTCAACTTTGCTGGTAAGCCTATTCAGTGGCACCTTATCAAACATCGTTTGGAAGTCCATGTACACCACATCAACTGCATTACTCTCATGAACCCTTTCTGTTACCCCATCAAAAAACTCAATCAAGTTGGTTAAACACAATTTTCCTTTAACAAATCCATACTGGCTTTCCTTAATCTACATTTGTCCAAGTGATTGTTAATTTTGTTCCAGATCATTGTTTCTAAAAACTTTCCCATCACCAAGGTTAAACTGACTGGTCTGTAGTTGCTGCGTTTATCCTTACACCCTTTTTTTGAACATTGGTGTAACATTTGCAATTCTCCATGCCTCTGGTACCTCCCCCCCGTATCTAAGGTGGATTCGAAGATTATAAGTAGTACCTCCATAATTTCCATCCTTATTTCCCTCAGTATCTTCAGATGCATCTGATCCAGTCCTAGTGACTTATCAGCTTTAAGTACACCAGCCTTTCCAAGGGGCGGCACAGTGGCGCAGTGGTTAGCACCACAGCCTCACAGCTCCAGCGACCCGGGTTCAATTCTGGGTACTGCCTGTGTGGAGTTTGCAAGTTCTCCGTTTGTCTGCGTGGGTTTCCTCCGGGCGCTCCGGTTTCCTCCCACAGCCAAAAGACTTGCAGGTTGATAGGTAAATTGGCCATTATAAATTGCCCCTAGTATAGGTAGGTGGTAGGGGAATATAGGGATAGGTGAGGATGTGGTAGGAATATGGGATTAGTGTAGGATTAGTATAAATGGGTGGTTAATGGTCGGCACAGACTCAGTGGGCCGAAGGGCCTGTTTCAGTGCTGTATCTCTAAATATAAATCAATACCTCTTGTTTATCAATGTTTAGCCCATCCAGTATCTCAACTGTCCCCTCATTCACTACGACTCTGGCAGCATCTTCTCCCTTGGTAAAGACAGATACAAAATATTAATTTAGTTCCTCAGCCATGCCCTCTGCCTCCATATGTGAATCCTCATTTTGGTCTCCAATAATTCAGGGGCTTGACCTAAATATGGAAGCAACTCTCGGAATGACCAGTGCCAGAAATGTGGGCACCTGACATGGGATTGTCATAGCCACAGCTTCAATACCGATGATCAGGGGCAGGAAAATGGGCCTATGATAACGGAATCACCATCAGCCTCTTGGAATACCAATTGGGACAGCTAATTGCTCTAATGACAGCTCAACAGATGAACAATGGTAAAGCTGTGCCCTGTGTACAGTCATCCACTCCTCCTGATTGCAAAGGGACAGATGTCACACCTTGATAAAGTGAGGCCTCCCCAAAGCCACTGGTGGGGTTCTGGCATGATCATAGTAACTGCACCATTGCCCCTGTCATTATTAATTCTTTGGCCCCCTTGTCTCGAGAGCCAATGGGTAAGCACCTGGAAGTGGTCAGTGGTTTGTGAAGCAGCACCTGGAGTGGCTATAAAGGCCAATTCTAGAGTGACAGACTCTTCCACAGGTGCTGCAGATAAAATTGGTTGTCGGGGCTGTTACACAGTTGGCTCTCTCCTTGCACTTCTGTCTTTTTTCCTGCCAACTGCTAAGTTTCTTCGACTCGCCACGCTTTAGCCCCGCCTTTATGGCTGCCCGCCAGCTCTGGCGATCGCTGGCAACTGACTCCCACGACTTGTGATCAATGTCACAGGACTTCATGTCGCGTTTGCAGACGTCTTTAAAGCGGAGACCAGGACAGCCGGTGGGTCTGATACCAGTGACGAGCTCGCTGTACAATGTGTCCTTGGGAATCTGCCATCTTCCATGCGGCTCACATGGCCAAGCCATCGCAGACGCCGCTGGCTTAGTAGTGTGTATAAGCTGGGGATGTTGGCTGCCTCGAGGACTTCTGTGTTGGAGATACGGTCCTGCCGCCTGATGCCAAGGATTCTCCGGAGGCAGCGAAGATGGAATGAATTGAGACGTCGCTCTTGGCTGACGTACGTTGTCCAGGCCTCGCTGCTGTAGAGCAAGGTACTGAGGACACAGGCTTGATACACTTGGACTTTTGTGTTCTGTGTCAGTGCGCCATTTTCCCACACTCTCTTGGCCAGTCTGGACATAGCAGAGGAAGCCTTCCCCATGCGCTTGTTGAATTCTGCATCGAGAGACAGGTTACTGGTGATAGTTGAGCCGAAGTAGGTGAACTCTTGAACCACTTCCAGAGTGTGGTCACCGATATTTATGGATGGGGCATTTCTGACGTCCTGTCCCATGATGTTCGTTTTCTTGAGGCTGATGTTTCGGCCAAATTTGGTGCAGGCAGCAGACACTCTTCAGTGTGAGATGTTAATGCAGCATCGTCAGCAAAGAGGAGTTCCCTGATGAGGACTTTCCGAACTTTGGTCTTCGCTCTTAGACGGGCATGCCCATCTAAGAGCGAAGACCAAAGTTCGGAAAGTTATTAATGGAGGTCAACTAATCAATGAGTTAATAGATACCAGATCAGCTGCTACGATTATTCATACCCTATATCCTGAATTTCACCACGCGACAGCAAGGAAGCTTATTACACTTATTTTCCACAAAAGCAAAATACAGCAGATACTGGAAATCTGAAACAGAAAATGCTGGAAGTCCTCAGCAGACTAGGCAGCATCTGTAGAGAGAGAAACAGAATTATCATTTCAGGTCTGTAACCCCTCATCAAGTTTATTTTCCAATCGCTTTTGAGGGAAGCATGGGCCAGATGTAAGACATTAACAAGGCACACTTTGACTTTGGCCAGATAATGGTCATTTTTGACATTCCATAGAATGATGAATTGTGAAGGTATTTTAGGGTCTGATTTGCTCAAACTATGTGATATGATTGCCAAGTATATGAACAATGGATTATGATTTCAGGAAGGGGGACTCTCTGACGGAGTCATATGCACACACAGTGGGCTGAGATGGCCTGGGAAGTGAGAGGAGTGGTTTATGGCAGGAAACTGAATATTACTGAAAGTGTCCAGGCTGGCGGGAGGAGGTCACGCTGGAACACAGCTGGAAGGTAATTAGGCCTGTTAAACAGGCAATTAACTGCTATTTTACCAGAGTTTTCTAATTTTAGAATAGGTGCATGAGAGCTCAGAGCCTCACCAGCTATAAGGAGGCGGTGGATTAGCGGGATCTCAGTGTTGGCTGGATGGCAGTCATTGCCAAGGGTAGCATGGCTTGGCAGGGAGGATGGAACTGAGTGGGCAGCGGAAGTAGCAATTGGGAGCAGGTACAAACTTGCCTAGCACAGCGGGGGAATTCTGTTTGAGTGCCCTCTCGGGCTTGGCACTTGTATGTACAGAGCAAGATGGGTAGCAGGCCCTAAGATCTGAGTCCAGCAATTTGCTATGGGTCTCATTCACTCAGGCTTTGAGACAAAGAATAAAAAGAAGAACAGTACAGCACAGGAACAGGCCATTCGGCCCTCCAAGCCTGGACCGATCATGATGCCTGTCTAAACTAAAACCTTCTACACTTCCAGGGTCCGTATCCCTCTATTCCCATCCTATTCATATATTTGTCAAGATGCCTCTTAAACGTCGCTATCGTACCTGTTTCCACCACCTCCCCTGGCAGCAAGTTCCAGGCACTCACTACCCTCTGTGTAAAAAAACTTGCCTCGCACATCCCCTCTAAACTTTGCCCCTCGCATCTTAAACCTATGTCCCCTAGTAACCGACTCTTCCACCCTGGGAAAAAGCCTCTGACTATCCACGGTGTTCATGCCACTCATAACTTTGTAAACCTCTATCATGTCGCCCCTCCAGCCCCATCGTTCCAGTGAAAACAATCCGAGTTTATCCAACCTCTCCTCATAGCTAATATCCTCCAGACCAGGCAACATCCTGGTAAACCTCTACTGTACCCTCTCCAAAGCCTCCACGTCCTTCTGGTAGTGTGGCGACCAGAATTGTATGCAATATTATAAGTGTGGCCTAACTAAGTTGCAGCATGACTTGCCAATTTTTATACTCTATGCCCCGACCGATGAAGGCAAGCATGCCGTATGCCTTCTTGACTACCTTATCCACCTGCATTGCCACTTTCAGTGACCTGTGGACCTGTACACCCAGACCTCTCTGCCTGTCAATACTCCTAAGGGTTCTGCCATTTACTGTATACTTCCCACCTGTATTAGACCTTCCAAAATGCATTACCTCACATTTGTCCGGATTAAACTCCATCTGCCATTTCTCCACCCAAGTCTCCAACCGATCTATATCTTGCTGTATCCTCTGACAATCCTCATCACTATCTGCAACTCCACCAACCTTTGTGTCGTCTGCAAACTTACTAATCAGACCAGCTACATTTTCCTCCAGATCATCTATATATACCACAAACAGCAAAGGACCCAGCACTGATTCCTGCGGAACACCACTAGACCTCCAGTGAGGAGGAACATCAGAGAGGGAGAGAGATAAAGCCACAGGCAGGGAGGGCTGCAGCAACCAGAGAGGCATCAGGAGCATGAGCCTTGGAGGGGGAATGGACGATGGCGGCACAGAGGGGCATGCAAATGCCTCTTGTTCGCAGAACAAAGTCTACCATCAGAGGCTCTGTATCCTGCAAATGTCAGAGCAGCAGTGTCACCGAAGACCGCACCTCTCCAGGGAGGAAATCACTGAGCTGTTCAACGTGGAGCAGGAGCTGAGCCGAATAGGAAGTGATGGCACTCATTGCCTGTGGCGTTAAAGGTCACCGTGGAGCTGAATTTTCATGCCTCAGGAACATTCCAGGGACCTTCTGGAGATAGCTGTGGGATCTCCCAGTCTACAGCTCATTGCACAATCAGGATGGTTACCAATGCCATGTTCAAGAGGACGGACACATGCCAGAGACATTGCTGCACGCATGGCTTGGATGGACTCCTCCATCATTTGCGCATGGGTGCGTTTAGCCGCTGGAAGATCTGTCAGATGTTCACACAGCTCACGCCGCAGGTCCAGCTACTGTCGCCTTGTTGATGACTCCGGAGGCATGTTATCAACCTGAAGCTCAGCATTGCCCTGGCCTCCCACAGTCCTCGGAGCGCGAGTAGCCTCGACTGTCACTGGCTCCATCAGCTGCACAAGTGCGTCTGTGCTGTGCTCACCATTTCGTGGTCCCATAGTTAATCATGCTCAACTATTCACTGACATCAGTGTATCTGTGCTGGTGGAGTGTGCAGGAGATTGGCTGGCGGGCAGCCATAAAGGCGGGGCTAAAGTGTGGTGAGTCGAAGAGACTTAGCAGTTGGCAGGAAAAAAGACAGAAGTGCAAGGGGAGAGCCAACTGTGTAACAGCCCCAACAACCAATCTCGAGACCAGGAGGCCAAGGAAGAAGATGATTTCCTGTCCACAAAATGTAGGACAAGTCCAATCAGGCCAATTACCGCCTATCAGTCTACTCTCCATCATCAGTAAAGTGATGGAAGGTGTCATCAACAGTGCCATCAAGCGGCACTTGCTTAGCACTAACCTGCTCAGTGACGCTCCGTTTGGGTTCCAGCAGGGCCACGCAGCTCCTGACCTGATTACAGCTTTGGTTCAAACATGGGCAAAAGAGCTGAACTGAGTGACTGCCCTTGACATCAAGGTAGCATTTGACAGAGTATGGCAGCAAGGAGCCCTAACAAAACTGGAGTTAATGGGAATCGGGGAAAACTCTGCACTGGTTGGAATCATACCTAGCGCAAAGGAAGATGGTTGTGGTTGTTGGAGGTCAATCATCTGGGCTCCAGGACATCACTGCAGGAGCTCCTCAAGGTAGTGTCTTAGGTCCAACAATCTTCTGCTGCTTCATCAATGATCTTCCTTCAATCATAAGGTCAGAATTGGGGACGTTCGCTGATTGCACAATGTTCACCATTCGTGATTCCTCAGCTACTGAAGCAGTCTGTGTAGAAAAGCAGCAAGACCTAGACAATATCCAGGTTGGGTTAATAAGTGGCAAGTAACATTCGCACCACACAAGTGCCGGGCAATGACGTCTCGAACAAGAGATTCGAACCATCTCCTCTTGACATTCAAAGGCATTATGATTGAATCCCCCACTGTCAACATCCTAGGGGTTACCATTGCGCAGTGGTTAGCACCGTAGCCTCACAGCTCCAGCGACCCGGGTTCAAATCCGGGTACTGCCTGTGTGGAGTTTGCAAGTTCTCCCTATGTCTGCGTGGGTTTCCTCCGGGTGCTCCGGTTTACTCCCACATGCCAAAGACTTGCAGGTTAATAGGTAAATTGGCCATTAGAAATTGCCCCTAGTATAGGTAGGTGGTAGGGAAATATAGGGACAGGTGGGGATGTGGTAGGAATATGGAATTAGTGTAGGATTAGTATAAATGGGTGGTTGATGGTCGGCACAGACTCGGTGGGCCGAAGGGCCTGTTTCAGTGCTGTATCACTAAAAAACTAAAAAAAAAACTGAACTGGAGTAGCCATATAAATACTGTGGCTACAAGAGCAGGTCAGAGGCTAGGAATAAGAAAAGTGATAGGCAGAGAAATCAAGGGCCAGAATCAAACAGGGCCACGGTGAAAAATAGTGGGAAGGAACAAGTAAATGTTAAAAAGACCAGCCTTAAGACTTTGTGTCTTAACGCGCGGAGCATTCGCAATAAAGTGGATGAATTAATTGCACAAATAGATGTAAACGGGTATGATATAGTCGAGATTACGGAGACATGGCTGCAAGGTGACCAGGGATGGGAAATGAACATCCAGGGGTATACAGTATTTAGGAAGGACAGACAAAAAGCAAAAGATGGTGGAGTTGCATTGCTGGTTAATGAGGAAATTAACTCAATAGCGAGGAAAGATATTAGCTCTGACGATGTGGAATCTGTATGGGTAGAGCTGAGAAACACTAAGGGGCAAAAAACGTTAGTGGGGGTTGTATATAGACCCCCAAACTGTAGTGGTGATGTTGGGAATGGCATTAAACAGGAAATTAGAGATGCATGCGTAAAGGAACATCTGTAATTATGGGTGACTTTAATCTGGATATAGATTGGGCAAATCAAATTAGTCACAATACCGTAGTGGAGGAATTCTTGGAGTGTATACGGGATGGTTTTCTGGACCAATATGTTGAGGAACCAACTAGAGAACAGGCCATCTCAGACTGGGTAATGAGAGAGGAATAATTGACAATCTAGTGGTGCAAGACCCCTTGAGGATGAGCGACCATAATATGATAGAATTCTTCATCAAGATGGAGAGTGACGTAGTTGGTTCTGAGACTAGGGTCCTGAATCTTAGTAAAGGAAACTACGAAGGTATGAGGCGTGAGTTGGCTATGGTGGATTGGGAAACATTACTTAAAGGGATGACGGTGGATAGGCAATGGCAAACATTTATAGAGCACATGGAAGAACTGCAACAATTGTTCATCTCTGTCTGGCACAAAAGTAAAACAGGAAAGGTGGCCAAACCATGGCTTACAAGGGAAATTAGAGATAGCATAAGATGCAAGGAAGAGGTATATAAATTTGCCAGAAAAAAACAACAGACCTGAGGATTGGGAGCAGTTTAGAATTCAGCAAAGGAGGACCAAGGGATTGATTAAGAAGGGGACAACAGGAATATGAGAGCAAGCTTGCAGGGAACATAAAAACTGACTAAAGGTTTCTATAGGTATGTGACGAGATAAAGATTGAAGACAAGTCCCTTACAGTCAGAAACAGGGGAATTTATTATGGGGAACAAAGAAATGGCTGACCAACTAAATGCAGACTTTGGTTCTGTCTTCACAAAGGAGGATACAAATATCATACCAGAAATGTTGGAGAACACAGGGCTTAGTGAGAGAGAGGAACCGAAGGAAATCGGTATTAGAGAAATGGTATTGGGGAAATTGATGGGATTGAAGACCGATAAATCCCCAGGGCCTGATAAACTACATCCCAGAGTACTTAAGGAAGTGGCCCTAGAAATAGTGGATGTATTGGTGGTCATCTTCCAAGATTCTATAGACTCTGGAACAGTTCCTACAAATTGGAGGGTAGCTAATGTAACCCCACTATTTAAAAAGGGAGGTAGAGAGAAAGCAGGGAATTATAGACCAGTCAGCCTGACGTCTGTAGTGGGGAAAATTCTAGAGTCCATTATCAAAGATTTTATAGCAGAGCACTTGGAGAACAGTGGTAGAATCGGGCAGAGTCAGCATGGATTTACGAAAGGGAAATCATGCTTGACAAATCTACGAGAATTCTGCAAGGATGTAACTAGTAGAGTTGATGAGGGGGAGCCAGTGGATGTGGTTTATTTGGAATTTCAGAAGGCTTTCGACACAGTCCCACATAAGAGATTAGCGTGTTAAGTTAAAGCACATGGGATTGGGGGTAGTGTATTGCAATGGATAGAAAATTGATTGGTAGACAGGAAACAAAGAGTAGGGATAAATGGGTCTTTTTCCAAATGGCAGGCAGTGACTAATGGGGTACCGCAGGGACCCCAGCTATTCACAATATATATTAATGATTTAGATGAGGGAACTAAATGTAATTCCAAATTTGTAGATGACACAAAACTGGGTGGGAGGGTGAATTGTGAGGAGGATGCAGAGGCGCTTCAGGGTGATTTGGACAAGTTGAGTGAGCAGGCAAATGCATGGCAGATGCAGTACAATGTGGATAAATGTGAGGTTATCCACTTTGGTAGCAAAAACAGGAAGGCAGATTATTTTCTGAACGGCTATAAACTGAGAGGGGAATATGCAGCGAGACCTGGATGTTCTCGTACACCATTCACTGAAGGTAAGCATGCAGGTGCAACAGGCGGTAAAAAAGGCAAATGGTTTGTTGACCTTCATAGCGAGAGGATTCAACTACAGGAGCAGGGATATCTTGCTGCAATTATACAGGACCTTGGTGAGGCCACACCTGGAATATTGTGTGCAGTTTTGGTCTCCTTATCTGAGGAAGGATGTTCTTGCTATAGAGGGAGTGCAGTGAAGGTTTACCAGACTGATTCCTGGGATGGTGGGACTGACATATGAGGAGAGATTGAGTCGGTCAGGATTATATTCGCTGGAGTTCAGAAGAGTGAGGGGGGATCTCATAGAAACCTATAAAATTCTAACAGGACTTGACAGGGTAGATGCAGGAAGGATGTTCCCAATGGTGGGGGAGTCCAGAACCAGGGGTCATAATCTAAGGATATGTGGTAAACCTTTCAGGACTGAGATGAGGAGACATTTCATCACCCAGAGAGTGGTGAGCCTGTGGAATTCGCTATCACAGAAAGCAGTTGAGGCCAAAACATTGTATGTCTTCAAGAAGAAGTTAGATATTGCTCTTGGTGCGAAAGGGATCAAAGGATATGGGGGGAAAGCGGGAACAGGTTACTGAGTTGGATGATCAGCCGTGATCATAATGAATGGCGGAGCAGACTCGAAAGGCCGAATAGCCTACTCCTCCTATTTTCTATGTTTCTATGTAATTTTGTGGCAAGTAACTTGCCTTCTGACTCCCCAAAGCCAGTCCACCACCATCTACTAGGCACAAGTCTAGAGTGTGATGGAATACTCTCCACTTTTCTGGATGGGTGCAGCTCCAACAGCACTCAAGCTCGACACCATTCAGGAAAAAGCAAGTCCGCTTGATTGGCATCCCATCCACAAACATTTATTCCCTCCACCACCGATGCACAGGCAGTGTGTACCATCTACAAGATGCACTGCAGCAATGCACCAAGGCTCCTTAGACAGCACCTTCTAAACCCATGATCTCTACTAACTAGAAGGACAAGGGCAGCAAATGCATGGGAACACCACCACCTGAAAGTTTCACTGCAAGTGTCACACCATCCTGACTTGGGACTATATCGTCATTCCTCCACTGTCGCTGGGTCAAAATCCTGGAACTCCCTTCCTAACAGCACAGTGGGTGTTCCTACCTCACGTGGACTGCAGCGGTTCAAGAAGGCAGCTCACCACCACCTTCTCCAGGACAATTATGGATGGGTAATAAATGCTGGCCTAGCCAGCGACGCTCACATCCCATGAATGAAAAAAAAAGCTAATATAGTTCTGCTGCTCTCCATTGATATTTATATGCATAGCTGCTTTTTTAATAGGGAGAAATGTGTTTTAAATCAGACTTTGTTTTGATGGCATTAGATGGGCTATACACTTTATATACAGATTAATTGCCCCATGTCCGTGGCTGAATCAATAATTTTTGCAAATGTCTGTGGTGCAACATGTTCATACCTATTCCTGCACCAACTTCACATTCACCCTTTGCCACATATAACACTGTAAGGTTAACGTTGTGTGCTGCACTCACTTTGCCAGAACACATGAGGTCATTGACCCTCTTATGGCACTGTAGCCATGTGCGAAGGATGACCCCACCGCTGCTGGCCTCCTCTGCAATCTCCATCCAGGCTTGCTTCGTCTGCTGGGCTGGTCTCCGGCTCCTGCCCTGGGGGAAAAGGACCACCCTCCTTGCCCAAGCAGCCTGCAGGAGCAAATGCATAGAGGCATTGGCAAACTGTGGGGCCACTTTGGATCATCCTTGTGACATCTTGGTACGTGCTTCGGTTTCCAGCGCTCCCTCTCTGCTTTCTGTTCTCTCAGGGGCTGCTGCCATTTAACTTACTGCTGGCTTCCCTTTAAATATGGTACCAGCGCTGGTTGTAGCGTGACTTCATGCCACCCGTGCCACCTCAGTGGACAGCTCCCCAACCTGCTGGAAGTTAATTGGCCGGCTCCGACGGGATACGGAACTTTAGCTCACTCCCCACCCTCCACCCACATGACAACAACACCCACTTCTGCTTCTGATATCGAGACCTTGAGCCTTCGAGAAAATTCTGGCCAGTGTTTGCGATTAAGGAACCTCAACTTATATCTATTACCTTCACACCCAGACCCAGACTTACAGATGCTACTAATACAGTACAGAGCAGTATTTGTCATGCACAAGCACAACTGTGAGCAACTGAAAGGAGAAGAAGAAATTAATGGCAGATCCATGTGAAAGTTAAGCAGCACCCTGTTCCAGCTGTGAGTTATCCTGCAATGCAGACTACACTGAGGCAGTTACAGCTGGGTGTCATACAGCAGAGCACCTTCACAACCAATTCACCCATTTGGTCTGTTAAGAAACCTGATGGGAGCAGGTGTCTCACAATCGATTATCAGAAGTTAAATCTGGTGACTCCAGCCTGCTCCCTGATGGTGAGAGAGACACCCACGTTATTATCCGAAATATCAAAGAAAGCCAAATGGTTCTGGACAGTTGATATTGTCAATGAGTTCTAGAAAGAGGGAAATTCCTGTAAAGAGGGAAAA
The DNA here is from genome assembly GCF_036365525.1 of Heterodontus francisci. Taxonomy (NCBI): domain Eukaryota; kingdom Metazoa; phylum Chordata; class Chondrichthyes; order Heterodontiformes; family Heterodontidae; genus Heterodontus; species Heterodontus francisci. The sequence goes on from NC_090383.1 coordinate 32,241,391, forward strand.
CCAATATAAATTTGCTTTTACTTTTGGGAATCAACAGTATACCTGAACTGGTCTCCACGGAGGAGGGTGGTTTGATAATTTTCCCACTATTTTTCAGAAGAAAATGGCTGCAGCAGTCGGTAACATTTCATGTCCAGATTGTTTGTTATAGTCTGTCAATGATTTGCTTCTTGCCATTGAAACCTGTGACTAACATATACAACTGCTTCAGGAACTGCAGCAACTGCTGACAGATGCTATTCTTAAAATTAACCCTCCACCAACCTCAAGTTACTTTCCTTGGTATTAACACCTTGGATGAAGGACACAGTCCAGACCAACACAAAGTAGATGTGATCCAGAAACTGCCCCGGCTGTGATGTGATGGTGTATTAGTTAGTAGGTTAACTATAATCATTTAAATATATGTTTATGCTAATAGGTATGTCATCACAGGAAGTGATACAATATCATGTGATTAAGTTCTCCTGCATAGTTAGTTAGCACATGTAAGTTGAAACAAGAAGTCTCCATTAAAGTTGTGCGTTCAAACCTATATGCCTACCCTTCAACTTCGTTTGTACTAATCTAGAAAGAAAAAATGCAAAATGGTGGCAGCAGTAGTGAGTTGACAGCATTGATCAGCAGCTGAAAACCTTTCAGCTTTCAACTCTTTCCTAACAGCACTGTTGGTCCACCTACATCCAAGGACAGCGGCGGTTCAAGAAGGCAGCTCACCACCACCTTCTCAAGGGCAACTAGGGATGGTCAATAAATGCTGGCATACCCAGCAACACCTATATCCCCAGAACGAATAAAAAAAAAAAGAAAATTTAAGCCAGAAGCTCTGCGACAAGATCACAGATCTTAGATCGGGAGAGTAACAGTGTGAGTAGAGATTGAAGGCAATTTGAGTGCAGTCCTGGTTTTACCCCGAGCCAGCAAGACAAAAATGATTGGTAGTTTCAGCTGCAGAGATCAGTGCAGCATTATGGCCGAAGGGACGCAGTGTGGAGAGTATGCTGCAGGACAGATACGGATACGAGGCAATTATCTCAGGGAGACTGTATGTGCAAGCCTTAGGGTCCGAAATGCCCGTCGGCACAATATCCAATGCACCCAGGCAGATCAAGTTGTGCAGTAACTGCAGGCTGTCCTGTCGACCACGTAGATGCCCAGCATACACAGTCATAAGCAAGACATGCGGCTTAGAGGGCACTGGGCCAAACTATGCAGAAGGTCCAGCAGCAGGAACATGGGGAGAAGCCAGAGTGGACAGCGCTCAAATGCAGAAGTACGCCACCCAGAGGCGAAGGGAAGTGAGACACTTCCAGGCATCATCAAAAGCATCCACAAAACGAGGGAATGCCTGACCAAAATGGATGAGGTCGATCGAGGTGAAGACACTACAGGTGAACAGCTGTTTCACATGATCACCTTAATGGAACCTGTCCATTCTGTAACAAAACGGAAGCTTTCACAACATTCCAGATGGTCTATCCCAATAAGGCTAGATGGCATCAACTGAGAGTGAAGATTGATACTGGTGCAAGTGCCAACACTCTACTTTTCCACATCCTCAAGGACATGTACCATGAGGTATGGAAGTCCGTGGTCCAACCCACAAATATGAGCTTACGGCATACAATGGCTCAACAATAAAGTGCCTCAATTTCCTAGACCTGGAATGCAGGTGCATATAGTCCTCATGGTCTACTCAGATATTCTACATAGTGGATATGTCAGGACTAGCAGTAGCAGGGCTGCCGGAATGCAACAAACTTAACATAATCACCATCCATGAGCTGACCCAGTCAGAAGATCACAGCAGTCAAAACAGGTGCACACTCGTTGGATCAGAATAGACCTCCAGAGGTTATACCTGGACCGGTTTGACATGGTTGGAAATTTCCACAGGGACACAGTCCTACACCTTAAAGAAGGTGTAACACTGTCAATGGACCCACTGCGAAAATGCAGCGTCCACATTCGAGAAAAATTAAAGATGGAACTGGATGGAATGGAAAAACAAGGCATCATTCAATGAATGCAACATCACACAGACTGGTGCAGTTCCATCACTACCACAATCAAGAAGGATGGTTTAATTTGACTATGTTTAGATCCAAGGAGGCTAAACAAAGCGATGTTCTCATAAGATACCAAAGCTAGAAATGCAACACTTGCTGGAATGAAACACTTACAAATTAGACGCAAAAACGGATATTTGTCCGTACACTTGTCAAGAGGGCCGCACGAGCTAATAATGTTCAGAATTCCCTTTAGCAGGTACTGTTTTCGCCATTTACCATTTGAGTTATCAGTCAGCCAGGATATATTTCAACAGCATATGGATTGGATAATGGAACGTGTGCCAGGTTGTGTGTGTATTTCGGATGACATCGCTGTAGTAGGACGTATGGAAGAAGAGCATGACAGAAACCTACACTTATTAACGGAGACCACCGGCAAAAGGTGCTCCATTAAGGCCAATCACATAACATTTTTTTGGTGTGATTTACTCAAGTTCAGCTATCTGCCCAGATCCTTGGATGATCGAAGACATCCAGTCAATGCTAACACCGCAGGACAAGGACGACCTCCAAAGGTGTCTCGGTCTATTCAACTTCCTCGTATACATGCCGAGCTTCTTGGAGAAGGCATCCCTACTAAGGGAATTGCTGAAGAAAAACACACAATTCCTATAGCAGGCCAATCACCATCATGTATTTCAGTGCATTGAAACAAGCACTGTCAGCCAAGTCATGTCTTCAGTGCTGTGACCCTTGGAAGACAGCAACATTAGAAGTAGACACATGACAGAAAGGTTTCAGTGTATGTCTTCTTCAAGACAAGCCTGCCGCATTTGGTTCAAAAGGTCTGTAAATTACTCCAGTATCAAATGAGAAACTCTCTCTCTTGCCTTTGGGATCACCAGATTCCACGCATGCTTATTCAGAAAAGAGTTCACGGTCCAGACATATAAGCTGCGAGAGATGATCTGGAGAAAACAACTCACGAGTGCACTGCCTAGACTCCGGAGGTTACTCATCAAGTTTCAGTGCTACAACTGATGTTAGATACAAACACTTGCAGGTTGGTAGGTAAATTGGCCATTATAAATTGCCCCTAGTATAGGTAGGTGGTAGGGGAATATAGGGACAGGTGGGGATGTGGTAGGAATATGGGATTAGTGTAGGATTAGTATAAATGGGTGGTTGATGGTCGGCACAGACTCGGTGGGCCGAAGGGCCTGTTTCAGTGCTATATCTCTAAATAAATAACCCAGTAGTCAGATGATCCTATCAGACACTCTAAGTAGACTGCCCAACCCTGGGAAGGTATGAGAAATCCCATTTGACTTCCAGGTGGATGAAGTCTGTGCATGTGTGGAGGATATCTACCATGTAGATTTCATGTGCTTCAGTCAAAACTAGAGAGAGAAACTCCAGAGGGAGATTTCTCAAGACCCCAAACTCCAAGATCAATGGCAAATCGTTATAGAGGGTTGGCCTGAGACCATTCAGGAGATCCCTACAAATCTAAGAATGTATTGGCCATATAGAGACGAAATTGGTATATCCAATGGAATACTATTCAAAGGACACCAAGTAGTCATACCAACGACACTTCAGTCTGACATACTTGGACAGCTCCACCACACAAGGATGAGACGACTCGCCCACTAGTCAGTATTCTGGCCCGGCATCAGCAAGGACCTTGACCAGATGGTGAGAACTTGTGATGCCTGTTAGGAACACCAAGCTAGTCAACAGGAAGAGCCTCTCTAACCGCATGACATACCATCATCACCATGGATCAAGATAACAACCGATCTGTGCTCTCTGGGCAGAGAAGACTACCTGTTGATGACTATCACTCCAAATTTCCTACTGTGCCGAAGCTTCAAGACACATTAAGTACAGCAGTGGCCAACACTGTTAGTGCTATCTTTGGTCTTTTTGGTGTCCAGGTAGATGTAGTGTCCGACAATGGCCCACAATATACAGGAAAGTTCCAGGATGTGTGTGGATGATGGCCCATCAACCATGTCATATCATCACCCAGGTATCCTTATTCAAATGGGATGGCTGAATGTATGGTCAGGACAGTCAAATCGCTGATCAAACAGTGTTCGGAAACCAGGTAAGATATCTAAGTTGCGTTACTGCATCTTCACGCAAAGGCATTAGACTCTGGATTGCCATCGACAGCTGAGATTCAGTTTGGTTGACCGGTGAGAAACATGTTACCAAGTTACCATCTCACCAAATTGTCCTTGATCACAGACCGATTACGTCAGAAACAAGATAAGATGAAAGATGCACTCGACATGCATGTGGGTGCAGAATTACTGCCACTACACGTTGGCCAGGAGGTGAAGGTACTTCACCTGCAAGAACAGACATGGATCCCAGCAGAGATGTTCAAAGTATAAAGAACCACTTTCGTATGGAGTGACAACATCAAATGGTGCGGTACTGCGAAGGAATCAAGCTCACCGTAGGGGACTCTCTGCTAGCCATGCATAAGGCAACCAACCAGCATCACATACATGTACCCACATACGTTTTGAAGACCAAGAGACAACAAGCAACACACCGACAAGTGAGGACAATTCTCCCAAACACAATCTTCAGGAAGAGAGGATGGACAGTTCGAGAACACACCTACATGCCATTGTCGAGTCAGCCGACAAACAGTACGGTTCCAAATGTAGACAACACCTTGAAGAGGAGTGTTCCAAATGTTCTTGTTACAATTGAATGTTTTATGTAAATAGTGTTATAGTTGTCAACTTTCTTACATGTCATAAGGGTTGCTTACTCATATACATATTAATGTAATACTATATGGGATTGTCATTTAAAGGAAGGGGATATTGTGATAGTGTATTTGTTACTATGTTAAAGATAATAATTTAAATATATGTTTATGCTAATATGTCATCATCCGAAGTGATGCTCTATGACATGATTCAATTCTCTCGCACAGTGAGTTAGCACATGTAAGCTGATGCAACATGTTTCCATTAAAGCTTTGTATTCAATCCTTTATGCCTGCCCTTCAGCTTCATTTGTATTCACCTAGAAAAAGAAAATACAACAGGCTGCTTCTACAACAGCTTTGCAATCATTTCTTTCACAATTTTCTGAACTCGCCACATCACTCTCTGACCTGCTGATACTCCAGGATAAAGAATTTAAGGATAGCCGAACAGGCGGCCAGTCAGCATGGATTTACATATGAACATACAAGTTAGGAACAGGAGCAGGCCACCCGGCCCCTCGAGCCTGCTCCACCATTCAACAAGATCATGGTTGATCTGATTGTAAACTCAACTCCACATTCCCACTGGCCCCGATAACCTTTCACTCCCTTGTTTATCAAGAATCTATCTACCTCTGGCTTAAAAATATTTAAAGACTCTGCTTCCACTGCCTTTTGAGGAAAAGAGTTCCGAAGACTCACGACCCTCTGAGAGAAAATTTCTCCTCATCTCCATCTTGAATGGGCTTATTTTTAAACAGTGACCCCCCTAGTTCTAGATTCTCCCACAAGAGGAAACATCCTTTCCACATCCACCCTGTCAAGAGCCCTCAGGATCTTATACGTTCCAATCAGTTCACCTCTTACTCTTCTAAACTCCAGCGGATACAAGCCTAGCCTGTCCAACCTTTCCTCATAAGACAACCCACCCATTCCAGGTATTAGTCTAGTAAACCTTCTCTGAACTGCTTCCAACACATTTACATCCTTCCTTAAATAAGGAGACCAATACTGTACACAGTACTCCAGATGTGGTCTCATCAATGCCCTCTATAGCTGAAGCATAACCTCCCTACTTTTGTATTCAATTCCCCTCGCAATAAATGATAACATTCTATTAGCTTTCCTAATTACGTGCTGTACCTGCATACTAACCTTTTGCGATTCATGCACTAGGACACCCTGGACACACTCTGCATCTCGAACTCTGCAATCTCTCACCAGTTAGATAATATTTTTCCTGCCAAATGAACAATTTCACATTATACTCCATTTGCCAGGTCTTTGCCCACTCACTTAACCTACCTATATCCCTTTGTAGCCTCCTTATGTCCTCTTCACAACTTACTTTCCTACCTCTCTTTGTGTCATCAGCAAATTTAGCAACCATACCTTCGGTCCCTTCATCCAAGTCATTAATATAAATTGTAAAAAGTTGAGGCCCAAGCACTGATCCCTGTGGCACACCATTCATTACATTTTGCCAACCAGAAATGACACATTTATGCCTACTTTCTGTTTCCTGCTAGCTAGCCAATCTTCTATCCATGCCAAAATGTTACCCCCTACATCATGAGCTTATATTTTCCACAATAACATTTGATGTGGCACCTTATCAAATGCCTTCTGGAAATTAAGTACAGTGCATCCACTGGTTCCCCTTTATCCACAGCACATATACTTCTTCAAAGAACTCCAATAAATTGGTTAAACATGATTTCCCTTTCACAAACCATGTTCACTCTGCCTGATTACCTTGAAGTTTTCTAAGTGCCCTGCTATAACTTCTTTAGTAATAGCTTCTAACATTTTCCCTATGGCAGATGTTAAGCTAACTGGCCTTAGTAAGGGAAGGTTGTGTCTGACTGACTTGATTGAATTTTTTGAGGATGTAACAAGGATGATTGATGAAGGTAGTGCAGTTAATGTTATCTACATGGATTTTAGCAAGGCTTCTGACAAGGTCCCACATGGCAGACTGGTTAAACAAATAAAAGCTCATGGAATCTAGGGGAATTAAGCAAGGAGGATACAAAATTGGCTCAGTGGTAGGAAACAAAAGGTAATGGTTGACAGGTGTTTCCAGTGGAGTTCCACAGGGCTCAGTACTAGGTCACCTGCTTTTTGTGGTACATATTAATGAATAGGACTTAAATGTAGGGGGCACGATCAAGACGTTTGCAAAAATTGGCCGCATGGTTGATAGCGAGACTGCAGGAAGAGGGACCTTGGGGTGAATGTCCACAGATCCCTGAAGGTAGCAGGACAGATCAATGAGGTGGTTAAGAAGGCATATGGAATACTTTATTAGCCAAGGCATAGAATATAAGAGCAGGGAGGTTATGCTGGAGCTATATAAAACACTAGTTCAGCCATAATTTGAGTACTGTGTGCAGTTCTGGTCATCTCATTATTGAAAGGATGTAATTGCACTAGAGAGGGTACAGAGGAGATTTACGAGATGTTACCAGGACTGGAAAATTGCAGCTATGAGGAAAGATTGGGTAGGCTGGGGTTGTTTTTCTTGGAACAGAGGAGGCTGAGGTGTACAAAGTTGTGAGGGGCCTGGATAGAGTGGATGGGAAGGACCAATTTCCCTTAACAGAGAGGTCATTGACTAGGAGGCAGAGATTTAAACTGATTGTTAGAAAGATTAGAGGGAAGATGAGGGTGGTGGGGGTCTGGAACTCACTGTCTGAAAAGGTATTACAGGCAGAAACGCTCAACTCATTTCAAAGGTGTCTGGATATGCACCCAAAGCCCTGTAACCTCCAAGAATATGGACCAAGTGCTGGAAAATGGGATTAGGATGGTGGCTTGTTTTTTAGCCGGCACGGACACAATGGGCAGAGTGGCCTCCTGTGCCATAAAGTTTTCTACATTTTCTAAATATTGTAAATATCTGAAAAGGAGGAATGTGCAGGGATGTGGGGAGAGGGCGGGGGAGTGACAGTATGTGAATTGCTCCTAAGGAGAGCCAGCACAGACACGATAGGTTAAATGGCCTTCTTCTGTGCAGGGACTCAGTGAATCTATGATTCTATGCTAATCACATGCCAATTCAATCAATCAGTTAAAAGCTACAGTGATGGAAGCTACTAGTGTTATCTCACCAAAGCAAAATGAACAGTGGCATCACAGGAAAGCTGCAAGATGATTGGTTGGTGAGTAACTGCTGTTTGGCAGCATCAGTAAATAGCTGGGTTAGTGCACAACTGTTGGGGTCCGTGTGTAAATAGCTGGGTTATAGCATCTCAACAACTGGCAGAATAAAAAAAAGTATAAATTAAGTATTAAAATAAGGAACAAGTAGCTGGTGAGTATTTTTTGAGGTTTATTTTAAATAGTGAACTGGATTGATTATCAGTAGCATTTATCAGCACTAGAAAGATTGTATTAATAATTCTAAGCTGTTGTAGTATTGGTAAGGTTTCTTTTTTTTTAGCAGTAGCAAAGGGTCAACTAATAAATAAAGGAATGGCAGGGGTGCTTCAACCTTGTGAGTGCACCTCCTGTGCTATGTGGAAACCCCAGGGTGCTTCCCATGTCCTGGAGAACCATTTGTGCAGGAAGTATTATCAATTTCAACAGCTTGAGCTCTGGGTTTTGGAACTTGAGCGGCAGCTGGCGACATTACAGTGCATTGGTGAGGATGAGAGCTACGTGGAAAGCATGTTTATAGATATGGTCACACCGCAGCTTAAGAGTTTGCAGGAAGAGAGGGAATGGGTGACCACCAGGCAATCAAAAAGAATCAGGCAGGTAGCGCAGGAGACCCCTGAGTGCAACTCACTCTACAATAGGTATCTGAATACGGAGCAAAATGATGTTTCACCCGGGGAGTGCAGCCAGAGCCAAGTCCATGGCACCACAGGTGGCTCAGCTGCACAGTGGGGTACAGGGAAGACTGAAACAGCCATGGTGATAGGTGATGCGATAGTCAGGGGAACAGACAGGAGTTTCTGTGGCCGCAAATGTGAATTTCAGGATGGTGTGTTGCCTCCCTGGTGCCAGGGTCAAGGATGTCACTGAGTGGCTGCAGAGCATCCTGAAACAGGAGGGTGAACAGCCAGCAATTGTGGTCTACATCGTAACCAATGACATAGGTAGAAAGAGGGATGTGGTCTTGCAGTCAGAATTTAGGGAGCTAGGTAAGAATTTAGCAAGAAGGACCTTAAAAGTAGTAATCTCCGGATTACTCCCAATGCCACGTGCAAGTGAGTATAGAAATAGAAGGATAAAGACAGATGAATGCATGGTTGGAAAGATGGTGCAGGAGGGAGGGCTTCAGATTCCTGGGACATTGGGACCAGTTCTGGGGGAGATGTGGCCTGTACAGGCTAGACGGGTTGCACCTGAACAGAGTTGGGACTGAATTCCTTGCGAGATGTTTTGCTAGTGCTGTTGAGGAGGGTTTAAACTAGTTTGGCAGAGGGATGGGGACCTGAGGGTAGACTCAGTTTTGACAAAATCCGAAATTAAAATGGAAGGTGGAAAATTAGTGGATGAGTCTGGAAGACAGAGGAAACGAGGCTTAGAAAATAAAAAAGAGTGTTTGGCAGTGCTCAACTATATCTATTTCAATGCAAGGAGGATAGCAAATAAAGCAGATGAGCTGAGGGCACAGATAGACATGTAGCTGTATGATATCATAGCTATTACAGAAACATGGCTTAAGGAGGGACAGGAATGGCATCTCAACGTTCCTGGTTACAGGGTTTTCAGACGCGATAGGAAGGTGGTTAAGAAAGGAGGGGGAGTGGCAATTTTGGTCAAGGAAACTATTACAGCTGTGAGGAGGTATGTTGGAAGATTAATCAAATGAGGCCATATGGATTGAGCTAAGGAACAAAAAAGGGGCAATCACACTGCTGGGAGTGTACTATAGACCCCCAAATAGTCAGAGGGAGATAGAAGAGCAGATATCTAGGCAAATCTCTGAGAAGTGCAAGAACAATAGGGCAGTAATAGTTGGGATTTTAACTAACCCAATATTAACTGGGATAGTTTTAGTGTGAAAGGAATTGAAGGAGCAGAATTCTTGAGGTGCATTCAGGAGAACTTGTTTGCCCAGTATGTAGCAAGTCCAACAAGAGAGGATACGGTTTTAGACTTAGTTTTAGGAAATGAAGATGGGCAGGTGGAAGGAGTGGCAGTGGGAGAGCATTTTGGTGGTAGTGATCATAATTCAGTCAGTTTTAACATAATTATGGATAAGGACAGAGATAGAACAGGAGTTCGAGTTCTCAATTGGGGCAAGGCCAATTTTACTAAACTGAGGAGTAATTTAACGAAAGTGGACTGGAAACAGCTTCTTCTTCTTCTTTGGCCTCCTTGTCTCAAGAGACAATGGGTAAGCGCCTGGAGGCAGAAGTGGACTGGAAACAGCTACTTGAAGGTAAATCAGTGTCAGAGCAGTGGGAGGCATTCAAAGGGGAAATACAAGGGGTTCAGGGTAAACATATTCCCACAAAGGAAAAGGGTGAGGCGGCCAAATCTAGAGCCCCATGGATGTCAAAGAGCCTACAGGGTAAGATAAGGCAAAAAAGGAAAGCTTATGTCCAACACCGAGAACTTAATACTACAGAAAGCCGAGAGGGCTATAGAAAGTGGAGGGGTGAATTCAAAAAGGAAATTAGGAAAGCAAAGACAGGGCATGAAAGAATTTTTTTTTATTTTTATAGAGATACAGCACTGAACAGGCCCTTCGGCCCACCGAGTCTGTACCGACCAACAACCACCCATTTATACTAATCCTACATTAATCCCATATTCTCTACCACATCCCCACCATTCTCCTACCACCTACCTACACTAGGGGCAATTTACAATGGCCAATTTACCTATCAACCTGCAAGTCTTTGGCTGTGGGAGGAAACCGTGGCAAACAAAATCAAGGTGAACCCAAAGATGTTTTATCAATACATTAAGAGTAAGAGGATAACGAAGGAGAGAGTAGGGCCCATAAAAGACCAAAAAGGTAACCTATGTGTAGGGGTGGAAGATATTGATATGGTCCTTAATAAATGCTTTGTGTCTGTCTTCAGAAAAGAGGGGGACAATGCAGATATTGTAGTTAAGGAGGGACAGTGTGAAGTATTGGATGTGATAAACATAAGGAGAGAGGACGTATTAATGGGATTAGCATCCTTGAAAGTTGATAAATCACTCGGGCCAGATGAAATGTATCCCACGCTGTTAAAAGAAGCAACAGAGGAAACAGCAGAGGGTCTGACCATCATTTCCAGTCCTCACTGGATACAGGTGTGATTCTGGAGGATTGGAGAATTGTTACGTTGTACCTCTGTTTAAAAAAGGGAGTGAAGGATACACCGAATAATTACAGGCCAGTCAGTCTAACCTCAGTCATGGGCAAATTATTGGAATCTATTCTGAGAGACAGGATAAACTGTCACTTAGAAAGGCACAGGTTAATCAAGGATAGTCAGCATGGATTTGTTAAGTGAAGGTCTTGTTTGACCAACTTGATCAAATTTTTTGCAGAGGTAACAAGGAAGATAGATTAGGGTAGTGCTGTTGATGTGGTCTAATGGATTTTAGCAAGGCTTTTGGCAAGGTCCCATATGTCAGACTAGTTAAAAAAAATCCCATGGGATCCAGGGAAATGCTGCAAGGTGGTTACAAAATTGGCTCAGTGGCAGGAAACAAAAGGTAATTGTTGACGTCTGTTTTAGCGACTGGAGGGCTGTTTCCAGTGGTGTTCCACAGGGCTCTGTACTGGGTCCCTGCTTTTGTGATGTATTTTAACGATTTGGATGTAAATGTAGGAGGCATGATCAAGAAGTTTGCGGATGACACAATGATTGGCCGTGTGGTAGATAGCGAGGAGGATAGCTGTAGGCTGCAGGAAGATATTGATCGTCTGGTCAGATGGACAGAAAGTGGCAAATGGAATTCAACTTGGAGAAGTGTGAGGTGATGCACTTGGGGAGGTCAAACAAGGTAAAGGAATACATGATTAATGGGAAAATACTGAGAAGTGTAGAGGAAGTAAGGGACCTTGGAGTGAATGTCCACAGATCCCTGAAGGTAGCAGGACAGGTCGATAAGGTGGTTACCGAGGCATATGGAATCTTTTCCTTTATTGGCCAAGGTATAGAATACATGAGCAGGGAGGTTATGCTGGAACTGTAGAACTCATTGGTTAGGCCACAACTTGAGTACTGTGTGCAGTCCTGGTCACCTCATTACAGAAAGGATATAATTGCACTAGAGAGGGTACAGAGGAGATTTACGAGGAATTTGCCAGGACTGGAAAAATGCAGCTACGAGGAAAGATTGGATAAGCTGGGGATGTTCTCCTTGGATCGGGGTGGAGAAGGGAGGTAGGGCGGACTCTTATCGCCTTAATCTCCGGCACAATGGCGAAACCATTTTCAGGTCACAAACCTGCCCTCCAGGTTATTGGGCCCTCCAGTTGCTCTTTACCAGAGCAAACCAATTAAGAGCCTGACTCCAGGCCCCCTGACCCATTAGAGAGGGTGGTGGGATGACATAGCCATGCTGTCTGAGGAAGGATTTCTGTTTAAAGGGACCACAGCACGTTTCAGAAAAGCTCAGCAGCACTTGGATTTTTTAGGCTGCAGCACCTATAGGAATGGAGGGAGTGACCTGGAAAGACTGTCCCTTCCTGCCCCGCCCAGGTCTCTCACTCCTACCCGGAGGAGCTGAGAGGCTCCCCAGGACCGGAGAAAGAGGACAACCTCTCCAACCAAACAGACGTGATGGAAGTGGCTGAGGAAGTCAGCAGCAGGAGTGTGCTCCCTCCAACTTGGAGAAAGTGCACCAAGAGGATTAAGGACATCAGGAGGGCATAACAGGTGAGCAGTATAACACTTACAGGTGCAAGGCTCCATACTCTGACTTGCCTAGCATTCTCCTTCACAGCATGACTCAGGTCAACATACCTTACAGATCCATTCATTCCTCATATACCCAACTGAACAGCTAACATTCATATTCACCCTAACCTATTGCCCTCTTGCCCCACAGTCACCCTCTACAATTGGTGTCCTTCCCTCTTCCGCACACAAGCCATTACCAGAACCTATATCACAGCTTTCTCTCTTTGAAGAAGGTGAGAGAACACAACTTGGTAAGAGATGTGGGGTGAGGAGGGTGGTGGGGTGGAGAAGGAAGGTAATGTGGGCCTCCAGTGACAGGCACCTTGTTGGACATTGGCAATGCATTCCCACCTGGTCCACTGAGAGGGAGGTCTTGTCCCATGAAGCTGTAGATGTCAGAACCACCTACCATGAAAGCTTGAGACACTTGTGTTCAGACATGTCTAAATTAATTAATTAAATAGAATAGAGATGGCTGGGCACCGATGAGTTGCAGCTGTAGTATGAGGGAGCTGGTGGACGCTGGTGCGATCCACGGTGACCACATCTGCAGCAAGTGTTGGCTGCTTGAGGACCTTCGGCTCAGAGTTGATGAGCTGGAGTCCGAGCTGCAGACACTGCGACACATCAGGGAGAGGGTGAGTTACCTGAACACACTGTTTCAGGAGACAGTCACACCCCTTAGACTAATTACATCAAATTTGGACCGTGCTCAGGGACAGGAGGGTGTGACTGCGAGTGAGGCAGGTATGGGGATCCAAAATTTAGCTTTGGAGGAGCTAAATAGGTACAAGGTTCTTGTTCCAGTGTGGAGGAGGGCACAGGCTGCAAGAAGGATGAGTGAACAGACCACAGCACCATGGTTCAGAGTCCCATTCAAGTTGGGGGAGAAAAGAGAAATGTAGTAGTAATAGGGGATAACATAGTTAGGGGAATAGATACTGTACTCTGCAGCAAAGATAGAGTCCTGAAGGTAGTGTTGCCTACCTGGTGCCAAGGTTAAGGACATCCCTTCTGGGCTAGAGAGGAACTTAGAGTGGGAGGGGAAGGATCCAGTTGTCGTGGTCCAAGTAGGTACCAAATACATAGGTAGGTCTAGGAAAGAGGTTCTGCTGAGGGACTATGAGCAGCTCGGGGCTAAATTAAAAAGCTGAACCACAAAGGTAATAATCTCCAGATTACTACCTGAGCCATGTGGCGTAAGGTAAATAAGATTAGAGAGGTAAACGCGTGGCTCAAAGATTGGTGTGGGAGAAATGGGTTCCGATTCATGGGGCACTGGCACCAGTACTGGGGAAGGAGAGAGCTGTTCCATTGGGACGGGCTCCATTTGAACCATAAAATAAAAGCAAAATACTGCGGGTGCTGGAAATCTGAAATAAAAACAAGAAATGCTGGAACCACTCAGCAGGTCTGGCAGCATCTGTGGAAAGAGAAGCAGAGTTAATGTTTCGGGTCAGTGACCCTTCTTCGGAACTGACAAATATTAAAAATGTCACAGGTTATAAGCAAGTGAGGTGGGGGTGGGGCAAGAGATAACAAAGGAGAAGGTGTAGATTGGACAAGGCCACATAGCTGACCAAAAGGTCATGGAGCAAAGGCAAACAATATGTTAATGGTGTGTTGAAAGACAAAGCATTAGTACAGAAACGGTGTTAACGGACTGAATATTGAACAGCAGCATGAAAAAAAACAATGGGTAAGCAAACTGAACAAACTAAGATGAAATGAAATAAATGCGAAAAAAAGGTAGTAAAAATGCAAAAAAGAAAAAAAGAAGAAAAAAGAAAAAACAACTAAAACTGAAAGTAAAATGGGGGGCTGTCATGCTCTGAAATTATTGAACTCAATGTTCAGTCCGGCAGGCTGTAGTGTGCCTAATCGGTAGATGAGATGCTGTTCCTCGAGCTTGCGTTGATGTTCACTGGAACACTGCAGCAATCCCAGGACAGAGATGTGAGCATGAGAGCAGGGGGGAGTGTTGAAATGGCAAGCAACCGGAAGCTCAGGGTCCTGCTTGCGGACTGAGCGGAGGTATTCCGCAAAATGGTCACCCAGTCTGCGCTTGGTCTCCCCAATGTAGAGGAGACCACATTGTGAGCAGCGAATACAGTATACTACATTGAAAGAAGTACAAGTAAATCGCTGCTTCACCTGAAAGGAGTGTTTGGGGCTTGGGATAGTGAGGAGATAGGAGGTAAATGGGCAGGTATTACACCTCCTGCGATTGCAGGGGAAGGTGCCATGGGATGGGGACGAGGTGGTGGGGGTAATGGAGGAGTGGACCAGGGTGTCGCAGAGGGAACGATCCCTTCGGAATGCTGACAGGGGAAGGGAGGGGAAGATGCGTTTGGTAGTGGCATCACGCTGGAGGTGGCGGAAATGGCGGAGGATGATCCTTTGGATATGGAGGCTGTTGGGGTGGAAAGTGAGGACAAGGGGAACCCTGTCACGGTTCTGGGAGGGAGGGGAAGGGTTGAGGGCAGAGGTACGGGAAATGGGCTGGAAACGGTTGAGGACCCTGTCAACAACAGTGGGGGGGAATCCTCGATTGAGGAAAAAGGTCATACCAGAAGCACCGTCATGGATGGTAGCATCATCAGAGCAGATGCGTTGAAGATGGAGAAATTGGGAGAATGGAATGGAGTCCTTACAGGAGGTAGGGTGTGAAGAAGTGTAGTCGAGGTAGCTGTGGGAGTCGGTGGGCTTATAATGGATATTAGTAGACAACCTATCCCCAGAGATGGAGACAGAGAAGTCGAGGAAGGGAAGGGAAGGGAAGTGTCAGAGATGGACCATGTAAAGGTGAGAGGAGGGTGGAAATTGGAAGCAAAGTTGATAAAATTTACCAGTTCAGGGCAGGAACAGGAAACGGCACCGATACAGTCATCAATGTACCGGAAAAAGAGTTGGGGGAGGGGGCCTGAGTAGGACTGGAACAAAGAATGCTCGACACATCCCACAAAAAGACAGGCATAACTAGGACCCATGCAGGTACCCATAGCAACACCTTTTACTTGAAGGAAGTGCGTGGAGTTGAAGGAGAAGTTGTTCAATGTGAGAACAATTTCAGCCAGGCGGAGGAGGGTGGTGGTGGATGGGGACTGGTTGGGCCTCTGTTCCAGGAAGAAGCGGAGAGCCCTCAAACCATCCTGGTGGGGGATGGAGGTGTAGAGCGATTGGACGTCCATAGTGAAGAGGAGGCGGTTGGGACCAGGAAACTGGAAATTGTCAAAATGACGTAGGGCGTCAGAAGAGTCACGGATGTAGGTGGGAAGAGACTGGACCAGCGGAGAAAAGATAGAGTCTAGATAGGAAGAAATAAGTTCAGTTGGGCAGGAGCAGGCTAACACAATGGGTCTGCCGGGACAGTCCCGTTTGTGGATTTTGGGAAGGAGATTCCGAAGGGATCGTTCCCTCCGTGACACTCTGGTCCACTCCTCCATTACCCCCACCACCTCGTCCCCATCCCATGGCACCTTCCCCTGCAATCGCAGGAGGTGTAATACCTGCCCATTTACCTCCTATCTCCTCACTATCCCAGGCCCCAAACACTCCTTTCAGGTGAAGCAGCAATTTACTTGTACTTCTTTCAATGTAGTATACTGTATTCGCTGCTCACAATGTGGTCTTCTCTACATTGGGGTGACCAAGCGCAGACTGGGTGACCGTTTTGCGGAACACCTCCGCTCGGTCCGCAAGCAGGACCCTGAGCTTCCGGTTGCTTGCCATTTCAACACTCCCCCCTGCTCTCATGCTCACATCTCTGTCCTGGGATTGCTGCAGTGTTCCAGTGAACATCAACGCAAGCTCGAGGAACAGCATCTCATCTACCGATTAGGCACACTACAGCCTGCCGGACTGAACATTGAGTTCAATAATTTCAGAGCATGACAGCCCCCCATTTTACTTTCATTTTTAGTTGTTTTTTCTTTTTTCTTCTTTTTTTCTTTTTTACATTTTTACAGCCTTTTTTTTGCATTTATTTCATTTCATCTTAGTTTGTTCAGTTTGCTTACCCATTGTTTTTTTTCATGTTTGCACTTGCTGCTGTTCAGTATTCAGTCTGTTAACACCGTTTCTGTACTAATGCTTTGTCTTTCAACACACCATTAACATATTGTTTGCCTTTGCTCCATGACCTTTTGGTCAGCTATGTGGCCTTGTCCAATCTACACCTTCTCCTTTGTTATCTCTTGCCCCACCCCCACCTCACTTGCTTATAACCTGTGACATTTTTAATATTTGTCAGTTCCGAAGAAGGGTCACTGACCTGAAACATTAACTCTGCTTCTCTTTCCACAGATGCTGCCAGACCTGCTGAGTGGTTCCAGCATTTCTTGTTTTTATTCCATTTGAACCATGCTGGGACCAGTGTCTTAGTAAATCGTACAACTAGGATTGCAGATAGGACTTGAAACTAATTAATGGGGGCGAGGGTTCAATTGAAGGGAAGTTTAAAAAATCAAAAAGAAATGAGAGAGCAGAGGCGCAGGGTAGTGAAGAGGCGAATGGTAATCAAAGTGTGACAGGAAGGGGCAGAAAATATAAGCAGAAGAGTACAGCAGAACCTAGAACCAGAATGAGTAATAATGGCAAAAAGTCAAAGCTTAAGGCTCTTTATCTGAATGCACGCAGTATTTGTAACAAGATAGATGAGATGACAGCACAAATATAAATTAATGAGTATGACTTGATAGCTATTACAAAGACGTGGTTGCAGGGTGACCAAGACTGGGAACTCAGTATTCAAGGTATTCAACGTTCTGGGAAAAATAGGTAAAAAGGAAAAGGAGGTGGGTAGCTTTGTTAATAAAGGAAGGTATCAGTGCGGTGGTGGGTAGTGATATAGGTGTATCACTACTATATAGTATGGAATCAGTTTGGGTGGAAATACGGAATAGCAAGGGGAAGAAGTCATGGGAGGGAGTCGTCTATAGGCCCCCAAAGAGTTGCCTCACTGTAGGACAAAGTATAAATCGGGAAATAACGGAGGCATGTAAGAAGGGCACTACAATTGTCATGGGTGATTTTAATCTGCATATTGACTGGACAAATTGAATTGGCAGAGGTAACATGGAAGATGAATTTGTCGAGTGCATCAGGGATTGTTACTTAGAGCAATACGTAGCAGAACCTACCCGGGAACAGGCTATTTTAGATCTAGTAATGTGTAATGATGTAGGATTAATAAGAGATATCGTAGTTAAGGATCCTCTAGGGGGTGGAAATCACAACATGGTAGAATTTCAAATTCAGTTTGAGGACAAGCATCTCTGGTTTCAAACCAGTGTCCTCAGCTTAAACAAGAGGTATGAAGAAAGAGTTGTCTAAAGCAGGCTGGGAAAATAGACTAAGGGGAAGATCAGTGGATGAGCAGTGGCAGACGTTTAAGCAGATATTTCATAACACTCAGCAAGTATTTATCTTGGTCAAAAAGAAGGACTCGATGAGAAGGATGAATCACCCGTGGTTAACAAAGGCGATCAAGGAGAGTATCCAATCAAAAACGAAGGCATACAAAGCGATGAAATCTAGTGGTAGCCAGAGGATTGGGAATTTTTTTTTGGAACCAGCAATGGATGACTGAAAAGCTAATAGAGGGAGAAAATTGATTATGAAAGTAAACTGGCAAGAAATATAAAAACAAACAGCAAGAGCTTCTACGGGTATATAAAAAGAGAGTAGCTAAAGTGAGCGTGGGACTATTGGAGGATGTGACTGGAGAATTGATAACAGGGAACAGGGAAATGGCAGATAATTTAAACCAATATTTTGCATCGGTCTTCACGGTCGAGGACACCATAAACATCCCACAGATATCAGATAAGCAAGGAGCTAATGGGAGGCAAGATCTTGTAACAGTCTCTATCACAAGGGACAAAGTATTTGACAAACTAATGCGACTAAAGGCAGAAAAGTCGCCAGGACCTGATGGCCTACATCCAAAGGTTTTAAAGGAAATGGTGCTCCTGTTCAAGAAGGGAGGGAGCCAAAAATAGGAAACCATAGGCCAGTCAGCCTAACATTGGTCGTTGGGAAAATGCTAGAGTCCATTATTAAGGAAGAAATAGCAGGACATTTAGAAAAGTTTAACGCAATCAAACAGAGTCAACATGGTTTTGTGAAAGGGAAATCGTGTTTGACAAATTTGCTAGAGTTCTTTAAGGATATAAAAAGCAGAGTTGATAAAGGGGAACCGGTAGATGTAGTGTATTTATATTTCCAGAAGGCATTCGATAAGGTGCCACATAAGAGATTATTGCACAAGATAGAAGCTCACGGTATTGGGGGTAATGTATTAGCATGGATTGAGGATTGGTTAACACACAGAAGACAGAGAGTCGGGATTAATGGGTCTTTTTCAGGTTGGAAAGACGTAACTAGTGGAGTGCCACAAGGATCAGTCCTAAGGCCTAAATTATTCACTATCTATATTAATAACGTGGAGGAGGGGGCAGAGTGTAATATATCCAAATTTGTTGACGATACAAAATTAGGCGGGAGGGCATGTTGTGATGAGGACATAAAGAATCTGCAAGTGGATATAGATAGATTGAGTGAGTGGGCAAAACTTGGCAGATGGAGTTTAATGTAGGAAAGTGTGAGGTCATGCACTTTGGTAGGAAGAATCAAAAGACAGACTATTATTTAAATGGAGAAAGACTCCAAAAAAGTACAGCACAGAGAGATCTAGGTGTTCTTGTGCATGAAACACAAAAGGTTAGCATGCAGGTGCAGCAAGTAATTAAGAAGGCAAATAGAATGTTGGTCTTCATTGCTAGGAGGTTGGAGTTTAAAAATAGGGAAGTCTTATTACAACTGTACAGGGTGTTGCTGAGGCCCTGTGTACAGTTTTGGTCTCTGTATTTAAGAAAGGATATACTGGCATTGGAGGCAGTTCAAAAGAAATTCATGAGGCTGATTCCTGGGATGAAGGGGTTGGCTTAACAAGAACAGCTAAACAGGTTAGGTCATTATTCATTGGAGTTTAGAAGAGTGAGGGGTGACCTTATTGAAACGTACTAGATTCTGAGGGGGCTTGACAGGATAGATGTTGAGAAGATGTTTCCACTAGTGGGGGAATCTCGAATTAGGGGACATAGTTACAGAATAAGGGGACACTCATTTAAAACTGAGATGTGAAGGAATTTCTTCTCTCAGAGGGTAGTGAATGTCTGGAATTCTCTACCCCAGAGAGTTGTGGAGGCTAGATCACTGAAAGTATTTAAAGAGGAGGTATAGATTTTTGAAATACTGGGGAGTTGAAGGCTATGACGAGCTGGCACAAGAGGGGAGTTGAGATCTGGGGCAGATCAGTCATGATCTTATTGAATGGCGGGGTAGGTTTGAGGGGCCGAATGGCTTACTCCTGCTATTTCTTATGTCCTTTGCCTGTAGTGGATCTCACCTCCTTCCACTGGATCTCAGTAGCCTTCCCCTCTGTCCTGTGAAGGGGCTTGTGGCTGGGAAGGCAGCTGGTGCTGTTGTTGGTGTTACTCTTGCTGCTGCTGGAGCAGTTGGCAGTGGTGAGCCGCCTGCCCTTGACCTCATGGATGCCCAGTTTTGCATTGCTAGATCTGTTCGAAATCTATCCCTTTTAGCACAGTGTTGGTGCCACACATCACGATGGAGGGTATCCTCAATGTGAAGACGGGACTTCGTCTCCACAACGACTGTGCGTTGGTCACTCCTACCAATACTGTCATGGACCGATGCATCCGTGGCAGGCAGATTGGTGAGGACGAGGTCAAGTATGTTTTCCCCTCTTGTTGGTTCCCTCACCACCTGCCGCATACCCAGTCTAGCAGATATGTCCTTTCGGACTCGGCCAGCTCAGTCAATAGTGGTGCTACCGAGCCACTCTTGGTGATGGACATTGAAGTCCCCCACCCAGAGTACATTCTGTGCCTTGCCACCCTCAGTGCTTCCTCCAAGTGCTGTTCAACATGGAGGAGTACTGACTCATCAGCTGAGGGAAGGCGGTAAGTGGTAATCAGCAGGAGGTTTCCTTGTCCATGTTTGATCTGATGCCATGAGACTTCATGGGGTCCAGCGTCAATGTTGAGGATTCCCAGGGCAACTCCCTCCCTACTGTATACCACTGTGCCACCACCTCTGCCGGCAGGACAGACCCAGGGATGGTAATAGCAATGTCTGGGACACAGTCAGGTATGATTCCGTGAGTATGACTAGGTCAGGCTGTTGCTCGACTAGTCTGTGGGACAGCTCTCCCAACTTTGGCACAAGCCCCAGATGTTAGTAAGGAGGACTTTGCAGGGGTGACAGGGCTGTGTTTGCCATTGTCGTTTCCGGTGCCTAAGTCGATGCCGGGTGGTCCATCTGGTTTCATTCCTTTTTATTGACTTCGTAGCGGTTAGATACAACTGAGTAGCTTGCTAGGCCATTTCAGAGGGCATGTAAGAGTCAACCACATTGCTGTGAGCCTGGAGTCACATGTTGGCCATACCAGGTAAGGACAGCAGATTTCCTTCCCTAAAGGACATTAGTGAATCAGATGGGTTTTTACAACAATCGACAATGGTTTCATAGCCATCATTAGACTAGCTTTTTTTAACTCCAGATTTATTAATTGAATTCAAATTCCACCTTCTGCTGTGGTGGGATTTGAACCCATGTCCCCAAATCAATACCCTGGGTCTCTAGGTTACTAGTCCAGTGACAATGCCATTACGCCACCGCCTCTCCCTGAGTCAGAAGATTGTGGGTTCAGGTCCCAATCCAGAGACTTGAGCACAAAACCCAATTCTGAAGGAGTGCTAGACTGTCATAGGCATCATCTTTCAGATGCAACATTAAACTGAGACCCTGTCTGCTCTCTTACCGGAAAAGATCCCACGGCACTATTTTGGTAAAGGGCAACAAAGTAATCCTTGGTATTGAGGCCAATGTTTAATCCCTAAACCAACAGCCAAAAACAGATTATTTGGTCACTATCTCATTGCTGTTTGTGGGAGATTGCTTTGTGCAAATTGTTTTCTACATTACAACAGTGACTATACTTCAAAAGTTCTTCACTGGCTGTAAAGTACCTGGGTAAATCCTAAGATTGTGAAAGGTGCGATATAAATGTAAATCTTTATTCCTTTTTTTCCTCAGAGTCTCACCCAAAGCCGAGGAGAATGTGGTTGAGCAGACAACAGTTAAAGTATGTTAGGGAATGGGATTGGGGGTGGTTCCGGCTGCCACTGTCGATCCACAAGAACGGTCCCAAAAAGGTAAGCAAGATTTGAGTGAGGGGGAAGAGGTCATAAAGGTTACGATCAGAGGAGGTGGAGAAGCTTGGAGCAGAGGATCGAGGCCCAAAGTCTGCTTATTGGGTGACAAGGAGCACTAGTTATTGCTGTGAACAAAATTCTTTAGTACATTTAAAAGAACACTTTTAATGTACGAGTTATTAACATTTTGGAGATGTGGGGGTAACTTTTAGACTGGGAGGTGCAGAGGGAGGTAGGAGATCATGGCATGAAACTTCCAGAAATACGCCCAACTGGAGTTGGCAACCAAAATCAGACTCAACAAACCATAATTCGCAGGCTTCCTTTGGCATATAATTTTAATCAGATCAATATTTCTATTCCATGCATAGTATCATCTTAAGTTACTATAACTAATATACTGATGACAGGAGATAGGGATTGCTGATACACATATGAAACACATGCACAGAAAGAGATGGAGTGTGCAGTCACAAACAATTCACTGAAAGTATGAAGAGAAAACTCTTCATAATCCAATCATTCACAGTCTGTTGTACTTTTTGCCGTTCAAACTTAAACAGCTATTTGAAAGTCAATAAACATTCATTGGTGGAATGAGGTAGCTCCATCTTCGAATGACTTCTAACGCTGAAAAGAGAAAGAGAATTGGAACAACAGGGGGGAACCGAACAAGCACACAGACTAGGAATCAGAGTGGAGGCACAAGACGATAAGACAAGGGCAAGGCCATGGAGAGATTTGAAAATAAGGATGAGATTATTAAAATCGAGGTGTGGCCAAACTGAGAGACAATGCAGGTGAGTGAGCACAGAGGTGGTGAGGGGTGAACCGGACTTTGGTGCAAGTTAGGATATGGGCAACAACATTTTGGATGAGCTCAAGTTTACAGAGGGCAGAGTGTGGGAGGTCAGCTAACAGAGCATTGGAAATAGTGAAGTAAAAAAGTAGCAAAGGTATGAAAGAGGCTTTTGGTAGCAAATGAGTTGAGGCAAGTTTGAAGATGGGTGATGTTACAGAGGTGGAAGTAAGCGGTCTTGGTAATGGAGTGGATAATGGGTAATAATCTCAGCTCAGGGTCAAAAAGGACACCAAGGTTGTGAGCAGTCTTAGAGGAATGTAGTCGGTAGCTAGGGAAGGGAGTTATGTGGTGGAGACCGAAGACATTGGCTTCAATCTTCTCAATATTTAGTTGGAGCAAATTTCTACTCATCCAATACTGAATGTCAGACAAACAGTGTGACAAATCTGAAGCAGTGAAGAGCTTGAGAGAGATGGTGGAGAGGTAGTGCTGGGTATCGATTGTGCCCATGTGAGACATGACATATTTTCAGATGATGACTCCAAGAGGCGGAGCATAGGTAAAAGATAGGAGGGACCAAGGATAGGCCCTTTGGGGAGAGGGCTTAAGAGGTAACAGTGGGAAGAGAAGCCATTTCTCTGGCTATGACTGGATAGTTAGGAATGGAATCAAACAAGGGCAGTCCCATCCAGTTGGACAACTGAAGAGAGGCATTAGAGTTGAAATTGTGGCCAATCATGTCAAATATCACATACAGGTTGAAGGGGGATAGTTTACCATGATCCCAGTCAATTGGAATATCACTTGTGACTTTATTAAGCACCCTTTCAGTGTTATTGCAGGGGTGAAAACCTGATTGGAGAGGTTCAAATATGGAGTTGCAGGAACTATGGGCAATGATTTGGTAGGAGTCAAAAATATTGAAGGACCTTGGAGAGGAAAGGGGTGTTGGAGATGGGGCAAAGACTGAGGGGTCAAAGTCAGTTTTTCTTGAGGCAGATTTGAAGGAGGGGGGCTCAATATCTGAGGAGAGGGAAGCGTTAAGAATATCAGCTAACAATATCGGAGCCAGGAAGGGAAGTTGGGTAGTCAGCAGTTTGTAGAAACAGGTGGGCCTTGTGATCAAGGTGAGCTTGGAGAGGGCATGAGAGGAGATGTGGTTCACTTCTGAGGGATTGTACTAGAGAGGGTACAGAGGAGATTTACAACGATGTTGCCTGGATTGGCTAATTTCAGCCAAGAGGAAAGATTGGATAGGCTAGGGCTGTTTTCTTTGGAACAGAGAAGCTGAGGAGAGACTTAACTGAAGTGTATAAAATTATGAGGGGTCTTTATAGAGTGGATATGAAGGCCTTATTCCCCTTGGTTAAAGGTCCATAACCAGGGGCATAGATTTAGGACAACAGGTAGGAGGTTCAGAGGGGATTTGAGAGGAAATGTTTTCACCTAGAGGGTGGTGGGTATCTAGAACTCTCTGTCTGAACAGGTGGTAGAAGCAGAAACCGTCACAACATTTAAAAAGTACTTGGTTACGCAATTCCAGTAACCTACAAAGTTATGGACCAAGAGCTGAAAAGTGGAATTAGGCTGGAAGGCTACATGTCAGCTGGTGCGGACACAATGGGCTGAATGGCCTCCTTCTGTGCTGTGACTTTATATGATTCTATGATTATAGTACATTCCAGATCACAACAACCCTTTGCATAAAAAAATTCTCATTATGCCAGTATTCTTTGACAAATATGTTAAATCTGTGAGTTCAAGTTACTGACCCACCTGCCAGTGGAAACAGAAGGTGATCGATAGTGGAGGGAAATTGGTAGATGTGACTTTTCAGAATTAATAATTAATAAGTTTGAAGAGTTATTCTAGCATTGGAACTTGTCTCAGCTGCTCTGGATCTCATTGAAGAAACTTCAGCAACAAATATAGGCTAACAGTCCCAATACACTACTGAGCCAGTGCTGCACTGTCAGACGCATTGTGGTTTGGATGAGATATTAAACCAAGGCTCCATCTGCCCTGTCAGGGCAATGTAAAAGATCCCATGGCACTATTTTGAAGAGCAGGGAAGTCGAGTTCTCCCGTGTCCTGGTCAATATTTATCCTTCAGCCAACATCACTGAAAAAAAAATCTGTCTCTTATCACATTGCAGTTCATGGGACCTTGCTAAGTCCATATTGACTGCCACAATTCTTACAGCAGTGACTATGTTGAAATAGTAGTTCACTGCCTGTAAAGCTCTTTGGCATAACCTGAGGTAATGAAAGACACTATTATACACACTCGCACATAGAAGTGGGAAATTTAACAAAAAGCAACAAATTTTCAGGACAGCAGCACATGGGCTGCTCGCTTAACTGCTCAGAACCACTTTAACTGTGATCTGCATGATATGGTGTGCGCTTAAACATGTGACTGTGGGTTTTATTCCAAAGTGGATAGAATGATGCAGAAGAGGCCATTCAGACCATCACGTCTGTGCTGGCTCTTCGAAACAGCTAGCCAATTAGTTCCTCTCCCCTGCTCTTCCCCATATCCCAGAATGTTTTTTTCAAGTAATTACTCAATTTCCTTTAGAAAGTTACTATTGAATTTACTTCCACCACCCATTCAGGCAGTGCATTCCAGACCATAACTCATTGCGATCTGAAGGGTCGCAGACCTGAAACGTTAACATGGTTTCTCTCTCCACAGATGCTGCTAGACCTGTTGAGTATTTCTGGCACTTTCTGTTCTAATTGTTTTTTTTTTTTGCTTATCTTGCTATTTACCTTAAAACTCTATAGAATGAAACTCGTCTTCTTTTTATATGTCAATGAAGTGCCAATGCACACACAGTTGAAACCAACGTTTCGCATATGATCCCTTGTTAACATCCAGAACAATGGACAGATGCATTGGACAGTCCCTCGGTTGTGGCATTTGATCAGCAACTTCCTGCGTCTGAAGATGTGAACTAGGGCAGGGGAAAGTACACTAAACTTTAAATCTCCTTTAGATTTGTTCACCTCTGACCAACTGGGAGACATTTGGTTTCATATTTAGACGCAGAGAAAACATGTGACAGGGTGGATTGGAACTTTCAACATAGCATTTAGTAACATGGGAAGGAATGAATGCCCATTTTGTAGTTTTGAGCATATAGATAATCCAACACCAATATTTCTTCAGAGACCCTCAGTGTCCATTGTCCTCTTATGTATTGACTGAGTGAAAGCTCCATTAGGCATCAAGTTGAGGACTAACTGCATAAATAAAATAGATGCCTTGATAGGAGGTGATGCCTTGCAATACCAGTGATCATCCCATTCCAATACACTTAAGGCAATACCAGCATATTGTCTTCCAACTCAATAGAACATAAACTTTGAGTCAGGTGAAGACATGTCAGAGAGGAGAAATCCTGGTGTTTATTCTTCTGAACTTTCTTCTCAGCATTTTAAACAATTTAGAATTCATGTAACACCATCTTGTAGTAGTTAGCATCAAGCAGACAATCCAGGTCACTTCTATCCCTTATAGAGGTGTCAGCTTGTATAGCTCAGTGGTAGCACTCTAACCCCTGAATTCCAAAGGTTGTAAGTTCAAGCCCCAATCTAAAGTCTTGAGGACATGATCTAAGCTAACACTTTACTACAGTACAGATTCCATTCACCATTATCACAATGCTATTTGTGGGACCTTGCTGTGAGCAAATTGGTTGGCATTTTTTTTTTTTTACAGTGACTACAGTTCAAAAAATACTTAATTGGCTGGAAAGCACTTGGTCATTGTGTGGTTGGGAAAGGGACTTTATAAATACAAGTCTTTTCCCTTCCCATCAATCCCAACTGCTATTATTCCTCCTCCTACTACTGTACAGGCTGGGTCCTGAAATGATCTTTCACAGCTTCCATTAAAAGACACCCCATTATTCCTATTTACAAACATTGGTACACGGGCTATTTGGGTACAGAATACAGGCAGCACTGAATTACTGCTGGTTTCACCAGCCCATGACAGTGTCTTCACAAGGCACAGCTCAAGTACGCCAGCTGGTCAGATAAAAAGATGTTTTAAAAAAAATACAAGAAACCAGAGTAGGAATCAGAAAAATGTTGTAAACATTCAGCAGATCCACCAGCATCTGTAGAAAAAAAGGCAAGTTATTGTTTCATGTGCAAAGCTCTTCCTTCAAGCTGGCTTTTCTCATTATGCACGCTGACTGACTGTGTGTTTCCAGCATTTTCTGTTTTTATTACAGTACTTGTACAGTACAGTCGTGGGAGTCAGTTGCCAGCGTTCGCCAGAGCTGGCAGGCAGCCATAAAGACAGGGCTAAAATGTGGCGAGTCGAAGAGACTTCGTAGTTGGCAGGAAAAAAGACAGAGGCGCAAGGGGAGAGCCAACTGTGCAACAGCCCCGACAAACAAATTTCTCTGCAGCACCTGTGGAAAAGCCTGTCACTCTAGAATTGGCCTTTATAGCCACTCCAGGCGCTGCTTCACAAACCACTGACCACCTCCAGGCGCGTATCCATTGTCTCTCGAGATAAGGAGGCCCAAAAGAGAGACTTGCCCACCTAAAGTTATGCAAGTCCCAGAATGACAATAGGGCCGAATCATGCTGGAAAAATAACATTAAGAACATTAACAATTATAAATGTGCAAATCAGTCATCAAATACAGGGGGAGGAGAAACATGTGAGTTGCAAATCTGCAGAACTTGTTGGTCCATTTGTGGTGCTTTGCACAAACGGCATCTTGCCCTTAAACCCTCATTATGTTTTTAAGAACCTGCTGAATTTAAACATTAATGGTCCATTAAACTCACCACAAGAAGGTAAGGCTTGTAATTAAGAGCTCTTAATGACATGATAATTGTTTCTGGCTGCCAATGAACTTCTCTAACCCAGAAAGGGAACAAGTTAAACTGTTCAATCTCATTCCTGCATGTAGTAAATTGCTGTTAGACATTCAAACAATGTAAAACTAAGAAAAACTTTTACTTTTACTTTGTGTTTTTGTCTTTCTTAATTCAATCTTCCTTTCCCTCTTTACTTCTCTTTCTGTACCTGATTTGACTCTAATTCACCCTCCTTCCTAGTTATTGCTCTGTTTCTTTATCAATCCTTAAATCTCTTTGGTTAAGGAGATACACTGATGGTCCAACTATTCACCAAGGTCCCAGATGCCCTGTTGCCCTCACCACGCTTTCACTTCTGACAAGTTACACCATAAAAAGATTTTGAGCTGAAGAGTGCAGGAGAAAGTCTAACTCATAGAATATACCACGCGATGCCCCACTCCAGCAAGATTCAGCCCATTTGTTATTTTTGTCTGGGAAGTAATAGGATTGATTTAACTTGATGTAATTTCACTTGTTAATTATAGAAGGTGTTTTCCTGGCATTAAACCACACCCACGATTGAACACTGGGCACCAGAGGCTTTGAGGGACAGTGAGCAAACACAGAAAAGGTCTAAGAGGCATTTCCCAACATCTTTACTTATATGATTCTCAATCTGCTTCTCCATGTTTAGAGTTCAAATGAGCATTAGGCACTTTGTTGGGTGGAGGAAGTGGTGCAGGATTAACAATTCAATTTGTTTCATTAATTTAGGACACGAATTGAAACTAATTCAATGCTTTACATGTGTAGCTCCTTTAGTTTGTTGCTCAGTTGACCATGAGGGATATAATGTGACCACTCTTCTCACTCAAAGTATCCTGAACATAACCTCTGAGGACTTCAATATTACTCATAATGTAAATGTTGAGGAAGCTTTGCAGCTCACACCTGGGAGAAAAGTTTGAATAAAGGGTTAGGTAAAGAGGGAAGGAAACAGATTTGGTTATCAGCACTCACTCATGTACCTAACTTAAGACTGGATTTAAACTGAGACACGTCAGAGGAAGCACAGCATTGAATCGGCCGAAGCAGGTGGCAGGAAATGGATACAGAGTACTGATAGCTCCTTGAGAAAGGAGCTCTAGACCGAGGGGGTTATGGCTATGCCCATTCTCGTGCAATTTCTGGGACGTGGTTAGCGATACGATTTAACACCCAGATAACTACCTTGTAGAACCTACATTATTGTGTTTTTTCCCTCCCTTTGTGGGATGTACATGATAACCACACATTTTGAAAAAGAGTGAGGATATGCATTACAGCTAATTAAGAAACAGGACTGTACTGTCACCCTGTCTGAAGCTACAATGAATTTAAGGCCACAAAAAATACATATAGTTCAAGGAAGGAGGTGTACAGCAAAACATGGAACTATTAATACAGCTTTTCCAGATGAGGATGAGGCCAAGGAGGATATCAATGTGACAATAAGTGAGATACAGAAAGGAAAATATGACAGAATATGAGATAAGGCAGGAGGGAGGGTAGGTACTACAATATATAGAGCGAGACAGAAAGGAGGGTAGAATCATAGAATAATGCAAAGAAGGAAGTCATACTGCCCGTCGTGCCTGTGCCAACTCTTTGAAAGAGACATCCAATTAGACCCACTCCCTGACTCTGCCTCCATAACCCTGTAACCTGTTTTTCATTCAACTACTTAACCAATTCCCTTTTGAAAGTTACAATTGAATCTGCTTCCATCGCCTTTTCAGGCACTGCATTCCATATCGCAACAACTCGTTGCATAAAAATACGAGCCCTCTGGTTCTTTTGCCTATCACCTTAAATCTGTGTCCTCTGGTTACCGGCCCTTCTGCCGCTGGAAAAGGTTTCTCCTTATTTATTCTATAAAAAAACATTCACAAGCTACACTAGCTTCTCCAGTCTCTCCACATACCTGAAGTCACTCATTTTTTAATTCATTCATGGGATGCGAGAATCACTGGCTAGGCCAGCATTTATTGCCCATTCCTAATCGCCCTAGAGAAGGTGGTGGAGAGCCAACGTCTTGAACTGCTGCAATCCATCTGGGGCGGTACATTCAGTGTTGTTAGGGATGGACTTCTAGGATTTTGACCCAGTGACAGTGAAGGAACAGCGATATATTTCCAAGTCAGGATGGTGTGTGACTTGGAGGGGAACTTGCAGGTGGTGGTGTTCCCATACTTCTGCTGCCCCTGTCCTTCCATGTGGTAGAGGTTGTGGGTTTGGAAGGTGCTGTCAAAAGAGGCTTGGTGAGCTGCTGCAGTGCATCTTGTTCATGCTACACACTGCTGCCACTGTGCATCGGCGGTGGAGGGAGTGAATGTTTAAAGGTGGTGGATGGGGTGCTTTGTCCTGGATGGTGTTGAGTTTCTTGAGTGTTGTCGGAGCTATGTTCATCCAACCAAGTGGGAAGTATTCCATCACACTCCTGCCTTGTGCCTTGGTGGATAGGGGAGTCAATAGATGAGTTACTTGCCGCAGAATTCCCAGCCTCTGAACTGCCGTTGTAGCGACACTATTTATATGGCTGTTCCAGTACTTTTCTGGTCAATGGTGACTTCCAGGATGTTGATAGTGGGGGAATTCAGCGATGGCAATGCCATTGAATGTCAAGGCGAGATGGTTAGATTCGCTCTTGTTGGAGCTGGTCATTGCCTGGTACTTGTGTGGCGCGAATGTTACTTGCCACTTATCAACCCAAGCCTGAACTTTGTCCAGGTCTTTCTGCATATGGACACAGACTGCTTCATTATCTGAGGAGCTGTGAATGGTACTGAACACTGTGCAATCATCAGCAAACATCCCCACTTCTGACCTAAAGGTCATTGATGAAGCAGTTGAAGAAGGTTGGGCCTAGGACACTGCCCTGAGGAACTCCTGCAGCAATGTCCTGGGGCTGAGATCATTGGCATCAACAACTACAATCATCTTCCTTTGTTCTAGGTATGACTCCAACCAGTGGCGATTTTTCCCCTGATTCCCATTGACTTCAATTTTGCTAGGGCTCCTTGATGTCACACTCAATCAAATGCTGCCTTGATGTCAAGGGCAGTCACTCTCACCTCACTTCTCAAATTCTGCTCTTTTGTCCAAGGATGTAATGAGGTCTGGAGCTGAGTGACCCTGGCTGAACCCAAACTGAGCGTCAGTGAGCAGGTTACTGCTAAGCTTGACAGCACTGTCGACGACACCTTCCATCACTTTACTGATTGAGAGTAGACTGATGGGCAGTAACTGACCAGTTTGGATTTGTCCTGTTTTTTATGGACAGGACGTACTGGACAATTTTCCACATTGTCAGGTAGATGTCAGTGTTGCAGCTGTACTGGAACATCTTGGCTAGGGACGTGGCTAGTTCTGGAGCGCAGGTCCAGCTACAGCTGGAATGTTGTCAGGGTCCATAACCTTTGCTGTTTTCAGTAACTTCAGCCATTTCTTGATATCACATGGAGTGAATTGAATTGGCTGAAGACTGGCATGTGAGATGCTGGGGACCTCAGGAGGAGACTGAGATGAATCATCCACTCAGCACTTCTTTCTGAAGATGGCTCCAAATGCTTCAGCCATGTCTTTTGCACTGATGTGCTGGGTGCCGCCTTTAATTAAGAATGAGGATGTTTGTGGAGCCTCCTACTCCAGTTAGTTGTTTAATTGTCCACCACCATTCATGACAATGTGGCAGGATTGCAGAACTTGGATCTAATCCATTGGTTGTGGGATCACTTAGATCTGTCTATAGCATACACATAGTCCTGTGTTGCAGCTTCATCAGGTTGCCACCTCATCTGGTGCTGCTCCTGGCATGCTCTCCTGCACTCTTCATTGAATAAGGGATTGATCCCCTGGCTTGATGGTAATGGTATAGTGGGGGATATGCCAGGCCATGAGATTGCAGATTATAGTCGAATACAATTCTGCTCCTGCTGATGGCCCACAGCGCCTCATGGAAGACCAGTTTGGAGCCGCCAGATCTGTTCTGAATCTATCCCATTTAAAACGGTGGTAGAGCCACACAACACAATGGGGCATCTGTGAAAAGAGAAGCAGAGTTAACGTTTCGGGTCAGTGACCCTTCTTCAGAACTGACAAATATTAGAAAAGGCAGAGGTGGGGAGCAGAGTGTTGGAGCATAGATGCTGAGTAGGTGTACTGGACCAGAGGTGATGAGCAGTCGGATGGACAGTATGCATTCCGAGCCATTTGAGGGAGGCTCTATCATGCTGAGCAGAGTTTCTGATGGCGAAGCCCACTCCATGCTGTCTTGGTTCTTCAGGATCCCTGCCCTGCCAGAAGAAGTTGTAGTCTTGCTCTGCTAGAGAGCCACTCGCGGGGAGGCGAGTCTCCTGAAGTGCTGCAATGTCCACATTGAGTCTACTGAGCTCGTTGTTAATGATGGCGGTCTTCCGAGAATCGTTGATTTGTGTAAGGTCTTCCGACAGGCCAGGACACATAGTTCTGACGTTCCAGCTTGCAAAGCGAAGGGCTGGTACCTTCTTTCCTTTTTTCATGTTGTTTGGTGCGGTGTATCAGTCCACCTTTCGGGCAATGACCCTGAGCTCCAAGCACCCATTGAAGCAGGCAGACTGTGGTGGGACAGAACCTTATTGACCAGGGGCTGCCCGGTTTGAGGCGGGCGGTAGCTGTCCAGTGAGGTGCAATGACCTGTCCCACCGCCAAAGGCAACCCGTGGCGCCCAGTTTCTACGCCAATTTATCTGGACTTATAACCCGTAACTGCTGCCTTCCGTGTTGTGTCAGTCGCTGTGAGGCAACTATGGAGTGACCTCTCCATGGCGCATGCCTGGGCAAATTTATGGAGGTTGAGAGTTGCCCAGTCGTCAAAACCCCCCTCTCGGCCTTTCTGGTGGGGTCCAAAGGAGTGCAGGACACGACGTTTGGCACCAGTATGGCTGCAGGAACTGCCGGAAACATGCCAAAGGTGACACATGGGTTCCGCTCCGGATTATCTGTTAGGGTTTACTCCCTTAGCCTTGGTCTCTCCCGAGACGCCCACAAGGCAGTGGGGTTGTTGGGGCCCCTACACAGGTGTAGGATGGTGCCGGTGGGAGGAGGGGATGCAAGGGGGAGGGGTAGAGGGAGGGGGTGGGAGGGGGGTGCGAGGGGGAGCAGGGAAGGGGGCTGTAGGGGAAGGGGGTGCGGGGTGAAGATGGTGCGAGGGGGGAGCGGGCTGGGACGGGGTTGTGAGGGGGTGAGCTGAGAGGGTGGAGCAGGGAAGGGGACAGTGGTGGGGGGGGGGGGGGTGGAAGGGGGGTAAAGGAGGAAGCTGGTGCAGGTAATAAGCCATTTCCTCAGTGCCCACCATCGACGTCCGGAAAGCTCATCCACGTCCTTCGGGAGGTGAAGCATCTTTTGGCAGACTTAGAGGTGATTACATTTGCTAAGGGATTTTTTTTGCAGTGGTTTAAATAAAGGCATGCAGCATTGCCGACAGTGCGCTGCAGATGCTCTCCGAGCCATCTCCCGCGGGCGCTTTGAAGTTGCGGCGGGGGGGGGGGGGCCGTTCGTGGAATTTTGAGTGCTCGGGGCACTTTTTCTCAAGACTTCTCTCGGGTCCCGCTGCTCCTTCTTCACCTCAATGGACTTACCGCACGCCGTGGCTGCAGACACTCTGGGCGGTGAAGACAGCAGGATCGGAGATTGAATTATCGGCAGCTGTGCTCGTCAGTTTCATCCGGATCAATTTCATTGAGAAAACAAAGAGCAGGTGTGGCTGGGGGAGGGCAGTGGGCCCAGGTAACAGACACTAAACTGTTAGCCTTTAGTTAGGGCTAAAATGAACTGATTTAAAGAGCCAGGGGAATTTAAACAGTTTAAGAGGGTAGATTGGGGGAGAAAACGTTAGGGATGGGAGCAGATGGCCATGGATAGAGTTGAACAGCAAGGGAGCTTCCTAGGGAGCTTCCAGCCCAGGAGCCATCTTGGAAATTTCCTAATGATGCCTAACCGTTGTTTCATAAATTCTCCTTGCTTTTGTTCTCTATGCCTCTATTAATAAAGCCAAAGATACTATATACTTTTTAAATGGCCTTCTCCATTTGTCCTGCCATCTTCAAATATTTCTATACAGTATAAACAAGAAGCAGAACTGAAATGTGGAATCCAAGGATGAAATGGCTGGCATTGGTGATTTTCTCTGGTCATGCTTATACTACAATTCTTAGTTTGGAAGCAACAGTCCAGCCTCCAGTTGTCCCTTGGTGTATATGCAAAGGTTGGTACTTACTGATGTCTTTACTCTGTTGTCACATCACACCTAGCAGTCCAACAGTAACATAACTGCTTGAAGCAAAAGGTGGGGTTATCCACTTTGGTAGGAGGAATAGATGTGTAGAGTATTTCTTAAATGGTAAGAGATTAGAAAGTGTAAATGTACAAAGGGACCTGGGTGTCCTTGTCCACAGGTCACTGAAAGCTAACATGCAGGTGCAGCAAGCAATTAAGAAGGCTAATGGTATGTTAACCTTTATCGCAAGAGGATTTGAGTACAGGAGTAGTGAAGTCTTGCTTCAATTGTATAGAACCTTGGTTAGACTGCACCTGGAGTACTGTGTGCAATTTTGGTCTTCTTACCTTAGGAAGGATATTATTGCCATAGAAGGAGTGCAACGAAGGCTCACCAGACTTGTTCCCAGGATGGCGGGACTGTCCTCAGAAGAGAGATTGGGGAAACTGGGCCTGTATTCTCTAGAGTTTCGAAGAATGAGAGGTGATCTCATTGAAATCTACAAAATAATTAAAGGGATAAACAGGGTAGGTTCGAGCAAGATGTTTCCCCTGGTTGGGGAGTCTAGAACCAGAGGACAATTTCAAGATAAGGGGGAAGCCACTTTGGACAGAGATGAGAAATTTCTTTACTCAGAGGGTTGTGAATCTTTGGAATTCTCTACCCCAGAGGGCTGTGGAAGCTCAGTCATTGAGTATGTTTAAAGTAGAGATTGACAGATTTCTAAATACCAATGACAAAGGGATATGGGGATAGTGTGGGAAAAAGGCATTGAAGTGGATGATCAACCATGATCGTATTGAATGGTGGTGCAGGCTCGATGGGCTGAATGACCATCTCCTGCTCCTATGTTCTTAAGCAAGGGTTGAGGGGCATGGTGATTATTGATGTCACTTTATGAATCAGTGTTCTTTATATCACCTTTTGTACAATCCTCTTGAGACTTCATGTTCTTTCTATAATTAAACTCAAGTTAAATAATGGGACCCCGCTCATCCAGTCATATCATTGGTGACAAGACTGTCCAATAGAAACTCAAATCTCAAGTTTAAAATTCAAAAATGTATTTTCTCAAACGGGTTTTCCATAACATTCTTTTATATCAAACAACTGTTTGATCATTAAATATTTAATATTTAGCAGTTAACACTACAAAGTACAGACTCAGAAAAATGCACCTTTAATTGTTATATGATCTCTGGCCTCATCGGTTTCATTTTGAGGATCACATATCAAAGAAAATAAACACTAATCCTAAATAGTGATATTTGTGAATCACTGGAATAAATGTCTGTTGCTGGACTAAATCTTAAGCAGGTAAAAGTGACTACATGCAGTGAGTGTGAAATATAAACCCAAGCAACTACAATCAATATTCTGTCTAATGCTATAATCTAATTCATGCTTCAACAACCAGCTTCACTGAAGCTGGATCCTTGACATCTGCTGAATACAGAACAACCTGCTGGTAGCTTGTCTTCGGAATCTTTTTCTTTTGCCTGGAGAAACAAGATAATAGTAATAATACAGTAAACTGCAACACATTTTCTTTATGCAGGACACATAGAAACATTAGGATCAGCAGTAGGCCATTTAGCCCCTCTAGTTTATTCCACCATTCAATCAGATCCTGGCTGTTTGCTTGCCTTAGCTCCACATCCCTCGATACTCATACCTAACAAAGCTATCAAACGCAGTCTTGAAAGCTCCCAGCATTTTAGACTTAATTACACATGCATCAAGTCTCATTATAATTTCAATTTGGAATTGTTGCCTTTGGGACTGATGTTCAGCTCAGCAACAGGGAAACAGCTTCATAAGGATGTTAAATGGCTTTGTTTGTACAACTTTATGAAATGAGAATATAAAGATGGAGAGTAAGAAAAGGCCATTCGTCCTAGCAAGTCGACTCTAGGGTATGGGTCCAGAGAGGACAGCAGGCAATTTCCACATGTTCATGTCACCTGCCAAACTCCTGGCATGCCTTTTACAGGGACCTCTGTCTAGTGCTCTTCGTACAGAGGATGGTGGGATATGTGGGTGTTGAAAGGGCACTTGGCATCATGGAACAGAGTTATGTACAGGATCCAGATGTCCAGCAATGCAGCCCATCTGGTTAGAACAGGGGCTCTGCCAGAGGTGTGCCAACCTCTTGCACACTGTATTTATTTAGTGATACAGCACTGAAACAGGCCCTTCGACCCACCAAGTCTGTGACGACCATCAACCACCCATTTTATACTAATCCTACATTAATCCCATATTTCCTACCACATCCCCACAATTCTCCTACCACCTACCTCCACTAGGGGCAATTTACAATGGCCAATTTATCTATCAACCTGCAAGTCTTTGGCTGTGGGAGGAAACCGGAGCACCCGGCGGAAACCCACGCGGTCACATGGAGAACTCCACACAGGCAGTAACCAGAATCGAACCCGGGTCGCTGGAGCTGTGAAGCTGCGGTGCTAGCCTCTGCGCCGTCCAAGGCTACTTCAAGTATAAACGTAGCACCATCTAGACACGCTACAGCGCTGGGTGTCAGAAGACAAACACAAAGCAGTTAAAACTGTCTCTCTCTCTTTGGTGGAGAAATTGGAGAGTAGGGGGTATGGTAGTGTAGAAGTTCTATCACTGGATTGGTAATCCAGAGGCCTGGACCAATAATAGAGAACACCAGTTCCAATCTGTGATCAATGAACATGACCATGAAGCTGTTGGTTTGTCGTAAAAAAACAAACTGGTTCATTAATGCCAACCTTGCCCCACCTGGCCTATTCATGACTCCAATTCCACAACAATGTGGTTGACACTTAACTACCCTTTGATGTTGCTGATCAAGACACTTAGTTGTGTAGGGCAATCTAGGGATGGGCAATAAATGTTGGCAATGCCAGTGACGCTCACATTCTGAGAATGAATAAAAATCTCAAGGAGGGAAATCAGGAGTTGCTGATACTGCAGAGGTCCTGCCTTGGAGTATGGCTGCATTCAGTATGCCATAATGAGGAGACCTGTATGAAGCCACAGACCAGATTTCCAGTGAGCATCAAAACTGGTGCAGGGCCTCTGTGATTGTGCACAAAGACCAAAAGTACTCCTCCAGCCAGCAATATCTGCGATTACACCCTTAGGCTGGGAAGCACTGAGGGACAGAAGTATAGCTGGAAGAATACCCAGAAGAGGTGCACACTATTAGCACTGAGCTCATGTTAAAAGCATTGCATTTCGTATAGTTAGTGCCCACCCTTAAGATACACCAGTACCTTCATTTCTTCTATAGTTACCATGTGATACACTGAACACTGGTTTCATGGGTGAGATAAAAGTAGTTTTGGCATGGACTTGTGGCACTCCTCACTTCTCAGCCCTGTTTGGTAATTATGGCAACTGGGGTCATAAACCAAGGTTGAAGAGGGTAGCTGGAAATCTCCTAGGAGCCATTCAGTCTGCCACTTCCATGGAACAGGTGTTGGGTGTTGGAAAGTTGCAAGACATAGATCCCCAGGTACCTATCATTAATGAGGAAGATGCTCAGCTTGGCATCGCATATATTTGCATATTATTGGCCTCGTTGAAAATGCTTTCTGATTTTAGCATGAGACATCTTGGTTTAATGGAGCCTGAATGGGCAAGTGTGCATGACTGGTAATATCCTACACTCTGGGGAAACTGTTAATATCAAGGAAGCTTACCTTGATCTCTGCTGAACTTCAGAGCCAAAGAACATAGAATGGTTGCACCCCTTAATACATTGGATGTTCATTCCTGTCAAACCACCAACCACTTCCTCCCCACTCCACCTCACAACTATGAAGCATTCTAAATCACAATTCAGGTCCTCAAGAGCAAAGCTGCACTCATGGTGGATTGCCACAACAGTTGGGGTGGCATAAAATGGCACAGGTCAGTAACTCAGCAGTTGGTCCTGAGACAGCTGTTAATTGTATATTGATTGGGTGTTAACTATATTCAGGTGGTGGGCATACAAATG
Source organism: Heterodontus francisci (assembly GCF_036365525.1). Lineage (NCBI taxonomy): Eukaryota > Metazoa > Chordata > Chondrichthyes > Heterodontiformes > Heterodontidae > Heterodontus > Heterodontus francisci. The sequence goes on from NC_090383.1 coordinate 32,279,164, forward strand.
GTGCTATATAAAAGCAAAATACCGTGGATGCTAGAAATCTGAAATAAAACCAGAACATGCTGGAAATACTCAGCAGGCCTAGCAGCATCTGTGGAGAGAGAAGCAGAGTTAACGTTTCAGGTCTGTGACCTTTCATCAGTTCTGATGAATGGTGACTGACAAATGGTGGTTGTTGGTTGGAGGTGCACAAAACTCGCAAGCGTATGTAGGCTCCAGTTCTATCCTTCACTGCCTGGTTATCCAAGGTCTGACAGTGGTGTAAGCGTCAGCCATGGCTCAGTGGTAGCACTGTTACTTCAGAGTCAGATGGTCGTGGGTTTAAATCCTACTCCACATGCTTGAGCACATAATCCAGGCTGACACTTCAGTGTAGTACTGAGGGAGTGCTACACTGTTGGAGGTGCTTATCATCTTTCGGATGAGATGATAAACCAGGGCCCGGCCTGACCCTTCAGGTGGACATAAAAGGTCCAATGGTACTATTTCGGAGACTAGTTGGGGAGTTATCCCCAGTGTCTTGGGCAATTATTTGTCCCTCAACCAACATCACTAAAAAAAAAATGATCAGGTGATTGTCATTTTGCTGCTTGTGGGAGCTTGCTGTTCGCAAATTGGCTGCCACGTTTCTAACATTACAACAGTGACTATATTTCAAAAGTACTTCATTGGCTGTAAAGTGCTTTGGGGTGTCCAGAGGTCATGAAAGGCGCCATATAAATGCAAGTTTGTTCTTTCTTTCTTTCCAGGCCTCTGCAGCTTGGGCTCCCCATCAACCTCTGCTCTCCTGGCCTATGTACAAAATACAAACAAACGTTGGCATTGCTGCCCTTCATTGTTGCTGATTTTGTATCTTCGTGCTCTTCCCTTTGTAAAGAATGATGAGAAATAGTGCCCCGCTTGGGCATTCTGTCCCCAACCCCCAAATCCCTACCCCAACCCTTAACCCTCCTGCTGCCGTTCCAAGCTTGACTCCTTCTTGGACAAGCCTACAACTTCCCTCTGGTCCACACTTGGTTTCCTCCAAAGGACCCATCGAGGCATTCATCACTGCCTCCTTAGAAGCAGCAACTCCAATTTCCCCATCCTACTCTTTCACTGACCTTCACACAGTGTGCTCGCTGGGTGCTAATCTTACCAACCTCCTTCCCGTCCCAGTGCTGAATATGTGGACTCTGCTAATGGATCAGCTATTAACATCCATCTCTGCACCTCCCTCCAGAATATCTGTTCACTTGTGAACAAGGCCCCTGCCTTGCCATGAGCTTATTGTGAATAATTTCATTGACATTATAGCCTTGATGTAAGTTGGCTAATGGGCAATGACACCTTTCCCCTTAATGAAGCCTCCCCACCCGGCTATACCCTCTGCCACTTATCCTGCCCAGACTACGGTGGTGGCAGTGTGGCTCTCATCGCCAAAATCACACCTTGGTCTGGCTCCCTATTCTGCTGACACCTTCCCCTCCTTTCAGCATCTCACCATGATCCCTGCCTCTCCTTAAAAATCCCCATTCTTTTCCCTGCACCCAAGTATCAGGCCAAGTTTCTCACTGAACTACCTTCACTGCTTTCCTCAATCAGCCTCTGCACTGAGCGACTTTTCATCTTCAGTGATTTCAATCTTCATCTCAGCTCATCATGCTTCCTCACCTGAGTTCACTGCCCTCCTAGCCTCCTTTAATCTCTCCCTCCATATAAAGTCTCCCATCCATGTTCACAACCACTGCCGCAACTTTGTCATCTCACATGGCCTCTATATTACCATTGTGTCAATCATAGATAAGGCCATTTCTGAACACTTCTTCAAATCGTTCTCCACGCACAAGCCCCTCCTGCTTCTAGTCCTACCTCCTTCTCTGTCTGCGCCCGGAAAAACTCTCTGCGAAGTCACTTAAAACTGTTGACCATCCAACTTTCCTTTTTGGCCCCATATTAGCTGATATTGTTAATGGTTCCCTTTCTCCAAATGAGCTGCCACCACCAACCTCTTCAAAAAATCCACCCTTGATCCCTCTGCCCTGGTAAGCTACCCACCCTATCTCCAACTTCCCTTTCCTCTCCTAAGTCCTTGAATGTGTTGCCGCCTCACCAATCCATGTTCATTTTTCCTACAACTCCATGCTTGAACCCCTGTAATCAAGTTTCTGCCCCTGCCATGGTACCAAAATGGCCCTTATTAAAGTCATAAATGACACCTTATGTGACTGGCGAGCTATCCCTCCTCATCCTTCTTGACCTGTCTGCAGCCTTCAACACCATCCTTCTCCAATGCCTCTCCTCCACTGTCCTCCTGTTGCTTGGGACTGCACTCACCTGGCTCCATTCTTATCTATCCAATTGTCGCCAGAGTATCACTTTCAATGGCTTCTCTTCCCACTCCCGCAAGGATCTTTGGCCCATTCCTATTTCTCAACTAAATCCTGCCCCTCAGTGGCATCATCCAAAAACGTCAGGTTCCACTTATACCATGACAACACACAGCTCTAACTCATCGTCATCTCTCTCAAGCCCTCTGCCTTTGCCCTGCTCATTCAACATCCAGTATAGCAGAAATTTCCTTCATTTAAATAACTGGAAGACCAAAGCCCTCGTCTTCAGTCCCCACCACAAACTCTGTTCCCGAATCACCAACTCTATCCCTCTCTCTAGCAACTGTGAGGCTGAATCAGACTGTTCACAACCTTGCTGTCCTATTTGACCGAGCTGAGGTCTGACCCCATATCCTTTCCATCACTAAGAGCACCTATTTCCACTTCTGTAACATCGCTCATCTTTGCCCCGCCTCAGCTTATCTGCTGCTGAAACCCTCATCCATGCCTTTGTTACCTCCAGAGTCAACTATTTCAATGATTTCCTGGCTGGCCTTGCACCCTCGATAAACTTGAGCTTATATTAAACTCTGCTACCCATATGCTAATTCATGTCAAGTCCTGTTCACACTGAGCTATATTGTTCCCCCAGTCCAAACACTTAGATTTTCAAATTTTCATCCTTGTTTTTAAATCTCTCAATGGGGAACAGAACGCTTTTGGCTTCTTATATAAAAGCAAAATACTGCGGATGCTGGAAATCTGAAATAAAAACAAGAAATGCTGGAACCACTCAGCAGGTCTGGCAGCATCTGTGGAAAGAGAAGCAGAGTTAACGTTTCGGGTCAGTGACCCTTCATCGGAACTGACAAATATTAGAAAAGTCACAGGTTATAAGCAAGTGAGGTGGGGGTGGGGCCAGAGATAACAAAGGAGGTCTAGATTGGACCAGGCCACATAGCTGACCAAAACGTCACAGAGCAAAGGCAAATAATATGTTAATGGTGTGTTGAAAGACAAAGCATTAGTACAGATTAGCTGTTAATACACTGAATATTGAACAGCAGCAAGTGCAAACCTGAAAAAAAAAAACAGTGGGTAAGCCAACTGAACAAACTATGAAATGAACTAAATGCAAAAAAAAGGTTGTAAAAAATGTAAAAAAGAATGTAAAAAAAAAAAGAAAAAAATAACTAAAAATTAAAGTAAAATGGGGGGCTGTCATGCTCTGAAATTATTGAACTCAATGTTCAGTCCGGCAGGCTGTAGTGTGCCTAATCGGTAGATGAGATGCTGTTCCTCGAGCTTGCGTTGATGTTCACTGGAACACTGCAGCAATCCCAGGACAGAGATGTGAGCAGGGGGGAAGTGTTGAAATGGCAAGCAACCGGAAGCTCAGGGTCCTGCTTGCGGACTGAGCGGAGATGTTCCGCAAAGCGGTCACCCAGTCTGCGCTTGGTCTCCCCAATGTAGAGGAGACCACACTGTGAGCAGCGAATACCACACCCTCACCTTCCCTCAATTCCCCTACCACCTACCTATACTAGGGGCAATTTATAATGGCCAATTTACCTATTAACCTGCAAGTCTTTGGCTGTGGAAGGAAACCAGAGCACCCGGCGAAAACTCACACGGTCACAGGGAGAACTTGCAAACTCTGCACAGGCAGTACCCAGAATTGAACCCGGGTCGCTGGAGCTGTGAGGCTGCGGTGCTAACCACTGCGCCACTGGCTTGCAGTCTTATCAAACTGAACACTTTTCTGTCTGTGCGACATCTAATCTGGATGCCTCTTTCGCTAAATAGAATGTTTCAGACAGCATGAAAGAGACCATCATGCTGAACAGGGTAGCAGCCAACATAGAATCGCAGAACGTTTAAGGCACAGAAAGAGGCCATCGTGTCTGTGCCGGCCGAAAAATGATCCACCCATTCTAATCCCAACTTCCAGCATTTGGTCCATAGCCCTGCAGATTCGGCACTTGAGGTGCATATCCAGACTCCTTTTGAATGAGTTGAGGGTTTCTGCCTCAACTACCCTTTCAGGCAGTGAGTTCCAGTCTCGCACCACTCTCTGGGTGAAAACGTTCTCATCACCCCTCTAATATTTCTACCAATCACTTTAAATCTATGCCCCCTAGTCACTGGCCTCTCTGCTAAGTTGAATAGGCCCTTCACCTCCACTCTATTCAGGCCCCTCAAAATTTTGTACATTTCAATCAGATCTCCCCTCAGCCTCCATGCAACACTTGCATTTTACCTCCTGCCTTTTCACTGTCCAAGGCTCCAAATACCCCTTCCAAGTGAAACAGTGTACTTCTTTCAATTTAATATACTGTATTCACTGCCCATATGTGGTTTCCTCTACAGTGGGGTGTCTAGATGCAGATTGGGTGACCGCTTTGCGGAACACCTCCGTTCATTCTGCAAGTGTCATAGTGACTCCGAACTTCCAGACAACTGTGATTTCAATTATCCACCTTGCTCCCACCCTGACCTTTCTGTCCTTGACCTGCAACTGTGTTCTAATGAAGCTCAATGCAAGCTCGAGGAACAGCACCATATCTTTTGACTGGGAGCTTTACAGCCTTCCAGAACTCAATATTGAGTTCAACAATTTTAGATCGTAACCTCTGCCCCATTTTGTTTTGTTTCTCTTTGCTGGTTTGATATTTTCCTTTCTCGTTTCCTTTTCTTTGCTTTCAGATGGCAGCTAGTCAGGATCCCACCTCTTCTAGACACATCTTTTGTTTCTTAACTTGTCCTATTGCCACTCCCTTTGGTCTTGCACCATGAAACCTTTTGTCATGTAATCCTTCCCATCTTCCATGCTATCACAGACCTTCCCTTTTGTTCTTCTTCCCACTCTCCCCACTGATCAAAACCTGTTACATTTCCAACTTTTCCTAGTTCTGATGAAAGGTCACAGACCTGAAACATTAACTCTGTTTCTATCTCCACAAATGCTGTCAGACCTGCTGTTTTACTTAAGATTTCCAGTATCTGGCTTTTGTATTTGTTGTTCTGGTCATTGTTGTAGTCGTGGAAGGGTTCCTGGACTATCTGATTTCTCCTTTCATGGCCATAAACATCTTTAAACCAGTCAATGGGTGGTTATTTCTATACAACGGGATGGTTTTCTGGGCTCCCACTACCCATATCGTGGGTGGGGCTGGGCAAAGGGTACCTACATGCATGGGTCAACCCAGGATTTAGAGCAAGAGCTCCAGTATCTACTTGCTGGGATTGTCTGGAATGGAGTTTGAGGCACTTTCTGCCTCAAATGAGGGAATGCTACCACTGAGGTAAAGGCTCACTCCCAGTGCTTATCTTGTAAACTGCTGTTAGTTTTACTTCAGCTGAAACCAAGGATAGAAGACAACTGCAGTTTTAAGTAGAAATCAGCAGGGGGCAGCCTCAATTGAACCAGTATGAACCTTTAACAGTGACAAAATATAAACAACCCTGCTACTGATTTTAGTTCTAGTTGGAAGTTGAGGAAGGAATCTGACTCATCCGTGCAGTGACAGGCACCACTAATGCCTCAATATTTGATGCTTTCCACTAGGTCAGCCAATGCATCAAACTTAAAATTCCTATCCTTGTGTTCATATCCCTCCACGGCTTCATGCCTCCCTATCTCTAACCTCTTCCAGCCCTGCAGTGCTCCGGGAACTCTGTGTTCCTCTGATTCTAGTCTCCAACATCTTTCATACCACCATTGGTGGTCTTGCCTTCTGCTAAATTCATTCCCTAAACTTCTCTCCTCCTCCACCTTTAGGACTGAGATGAGGAGAAAATTCTTCAATGAAAGGGTTGTGAATCTTTGGAATTCTCTACCCCAGAGAGTTGTGACTGCTCCATCATTGGATACACCACAGACTGAGGTCAATAGATTTTTGGGTACTAAAGGAATTAAGTGAATTGGGGATAGTGAGAGAGGGTGGAGTCGAGGTAGAAGATCATCCATGATCTTATTGAATGGCAGAGCAGACTCGAAGAGCCAAATGGCCTAGTCCAGCTCCTATTTCTTATGTTTTTAAAAATCCTCAAAATCTATTTCTTTGACCAAGCTTTTAGTCACCCTTTCTAATATTGACCATTTTACATTTTTGTCTGATTACCCTCCTGTGAAGCAACTTGGGATGTGTTACTATGTTAAAGGGGCTAATTAAATATAAGTTACTGTTGACTGCAGTGGGCCCAAAGCCATAAACGCAACAAGGAATTGACCTCAGGTTAGTACTATTGAAGCCTGTGATTCAGCAAAGTTCTAAGAAAATGTTAACATTTTGTGATGACATTTAGCAGATATGGGGTTACAGAAGCACCCTCCATCAGACAGACACCTTGAGATACCACTCAGATGGTATCCAGACATCTTATATTCAATACTCAGTATCTACTGCCACATTTGCAAAGATAACTCCTCCAACTGTGGAGTGTAACACACTACAAGCTAAGCCTGAGTCGATCCAATTTCCCACCCAAGCTCGGGATTTTAACCAGGTCATTGGGGAACGGCATTGAGGAAATGCTGGTTGATTTCCCACAAGGAGTGAAGTATCACCACCTTCCTAAACCACCTACTGGATGGGTCAAGCGTAGTATTGGTAAGAATTCCAGAAGGATGCCTGTGGACCAGAGTGGGAACCCGTGGCATGGGAGGTGGGGGTGGTGAATTTAAAGCTGAGAAGGGAAAAATATTCAACAGTGGGGGAAAATAACAAAGCGGGAGGAAAGTTTGTGGCATAGAGTTCATTGGGAGTCGAATGCTTCTGCTGTTGTCTGTTTACTTACTGTCTGATATTTTCCACATCTTCAATGGTGTCTGGTAAAGTCAATCCCTTTGTTTCAGGTAAGAGCAACACTAGACCACCAGCAATCAAACCAATCACCCCTGGGAATGAATGGACAGAACAAAAAAAGATTTAGTGTAAACAAGAAAAATTGATAAGTTTAAATTAAACTAAATTTGAAGAACGTTGTCTCAGGAATATTACGGAGTTTCTCTGTGATTTACATTTGAATTGTGCATTAGAAAAATACATTTTATTATACTTTACTTATAGCAACACTGAATGTTCTCTAGAAGTGCTGGAAAATGGGATTAGAAGGATAGGTGCTTGATGGCCGGCATGGACACGATGGGCCAAAGGGCTTGTTTCAGTGCTGTATAACTCTATGACTCAATGAAACGGAAATGCAGAATGTATGTTTACTGAAAAAATGAGTTTGGCTTATGACTAATAGTGAATTGTATTGTTCTTGAGGATTCATCCCCAAGATTAAATGAATTTAAGTTTCTTTAAATCTGGCAGAATAAAATGAAGAAAATGTTAAGTATTTACAGACTAAACAACATTCAACAGCATGTAATGAGCAGTTGGATATAACCGGTGACCATTAACAGAACTGGACCAGCAACCCAAAGATCCTATGGTCAATTCCCAGCATGATATATTGTGAAATTTAATTCATTAAATCTGGTATTTTTTGAGCCGGCATCAGAAAAAAAACTATGAAATCTGCCGGACCTTCAGAAAAACCCAACCCTGTGCACTAATGGCCTTCAGAGAACAGGCTGCCCAGTCTGGCCTACTTGCAATTCCAGTTCCTTCATTGTGTGGTCGACCCAATAGCTTCTCAGCAATTAGGGATGAGTAATAGATACAGCTCTGACAATGTCACCCATATTACAAGAATAAAATAAACTATTCTAGCAGTCCTCAATTATAGAAGTGATCAGTTATTTGCATTATCAAATTCAGTGCAAGACTCTATTTTTCCTTATTTTATCATGCTTCTGTTGGATCTCACCTGCACCTTTTCACCTCATTATCTATACATTATGTGGCCCTTTTTATATCTCTGCACCTTCTCACTGATCATCCCCTAGTTGACTTCTATTAAGCAGTTAGTAAGGCATGCAAACCTGCCCCTCCCTGTGATTGGCAAATCAGTTGATCATCTCCAACTCCTCCTCCCCTTAACCTTTGCCACCAATTCTCCTGACCTTGTTAAAATGTCTGTTCAATCTTCAGTTCTGATGGAGGATTATAACCTGGCTTTTCTCAGTATGGATGCTAACTGACCAGCTGTGGATTCCCAGTATTATTTGTCTTTTGGCCAGTGTCATTTGGTTTAAATGATGCTTGAATACCATCTGTAATAGGTACTCCATTGATTTCTACTGTTGTTTCAGTTTCGATTAATACCATACCACACAGGGGATAAATAAGTTGTAACTAGCTTTACATTGACTGGTTACCTTAATTGATCTTTTTTTGATGCCATCACAACACAAATCACTCACCTTCCAGACTCATGACATGTTGAGTCTGACACAACCTACAGGATGAGTTGGTATATTCAATTCACTTGTGTTAATTCCAGACATAAGTCCTTTCAAGTTTGTTTGCTTTATGTTATGTCTTTTCACTATAAACTGGCATTCTCTGCTTCTCTAGTTTTGCCAGTTACTTGTTACTTGCTAAATAGTCATTGCCACAAACTCTGCACCAATCTAATTCAAAAGCAAAATACTGCAGATGCCGGAAATCTGAAATAAAAGCAGAAAATGCTGGAAATACTCAGCAGGTCTGGCAGCATCTGTGGCGAGAGAAGCAGAGTTAACATTTCAGGTCAGTGACCCTTCATCAGAACTGGCACCAATCTGTTTCATAGAACAATTTGTATTTATATCGTGCCTTTAACATATTAAAACATCTCAAGGTCCTTCACAGGAACATTCTCAAAACACAATGTGACACTGAGCTCCATAAGGAGATATGATGATAGCTGACCAAATCTTGGTCAATGAGGTAGGCTTTAGAAGGAGCATCTTAAAGGGCGAGAGAGGGGCAGAGTGATGGAGAGGTTTAACAAGGGAAATCCAGAACTTGTGGCCTTGGCAACTGAAGGCACGGCCACCAAAGGTGAAGTGATGAAAACTGGGGATGTGCAAGAGGACAGAATTTTAGGAGCAAAGAGATCTTGGAGAGTTGGAGGTCACACAGTGCAGTCATGATGAGGCCATGGAGGGATTTGAAAACAAGAATGAGCATTTTAAAAACCAAGTTGTTGCCAGACCAGGAGATAAGGTAGGTCAGCACAGGGATTTTATTTGGTATTCGTTCTTGGGATGAGAGTGTCACTGGCAAGGCCAACATATATTGGCCATCCGTAACTGCCCTCAAGAAGGTGGTGATGAGCCGGCTTCTTGAATCACTGCAGTCTGTTGTGTAGGTACACCCATGGTGCTATTAGAAAGGGAGTTCCAGGATTTTGACCCAGTGACATTGAAGGAACGGTGCTATAGTTCTAAGTCAGGATGGTGTGCGACTTGGAGGGGAACTTGCGGGTCGTGGTGTTCCCATGCATCTACTGCCCTCGTTTTTCTAGGTGGTAGAGCTTGCTGGTTTGGAAGGTGCTGTCGAAGGAGGCTTGGTGAGTTGCTGCAGTGCATCTTGTGGATGGTACACACTGGTGCCACTGTGCGTCAGTGGTGAAGGGAGTGAATGTTTAAGGTGGTAGATGGGGATCATCACCTGGATAGTGTTGAGTTTCTTGAATGTTGTTGAAGTTGGAGGCCAGTGGAGAGTATTCCATCACACTCCTGACTTGTGCCTTGTAGATGGTGGACAGGCTTTGGGGAGTCAGGAAGTGAGTTACTCGTCGCAGAATTCCAGACTCTGACCTGCTCTTGTAGCTATAGTATTTACATGGCTGGCCCAATTAAGTTTCTGGTCAATGGTGACCCCCAGGATGTTGATGGTAGGGGATTCAACCATGGTAATGCTATTAAATGTCAATGGGAGATGGACAGATTCTCTAGATGATGGGGTGAGTTTGGATATTCAGCAACGTTTTGGATGACCTCAAGTTTACAGAGGGTAAAATATGGGAGACCAGCCAGGAGTGTATAGTCTAGAGGTAACAAAGGCATGGAGGAGGTTTGAGGAGCAGATGAACTGAAATAGGGATGGAGATGGGCAATGTTAAGAAGGTAGAAGTAGGCAATCAGAGGATATGTGGTCGGAAACTCAGGTCAGGGTCAAACAGGACACCAAGGTTTCAAACAGTCTCATTCAGCCTAAGACAGTGGCCAAGGAGAGGGATAGAGTTGGTAGCTAGAGAATGGAGTTTGTGGTGGGAAACCAAAGGCAACTGTTTGGGTCTGCCCAATATTTAATTGGAGGAAATTTCTGCTCATCCAATACTGGATGTTGGACAAGCATTGTAACAAATCAGAGGCAGTGGAGGAGTCAAGAGATGGTGGTGAGGTAAAGCTGAATGTCTTCAGTGTACAAGTGGAACCTGACATTGTGTTTTCGATGATGTAGCTGAGTGGCAGCATGTAGATGAGAAATAGGATAAGGTCAATGCGGCAAATGGTATGTTGGCCTTCATTACAAGAGGATTTGAGTATGGAGTAATGATGTCTTACTGCAATTATATAGAGCCTTGGTGAGACCACACCTAGAGTATTGGTCTCCTTAGCTAAGGAAAGATGTACTTGCCATAGAGGGAGTGCAATGAGGTTTCCCTAAACTAATTCCTGGGATAGGGGAATTTTCCTATGAGGAAAGATTAAATAAACTGGGCCTTTATTCTCGAGTTTGGAAGAATGAGAGGTGATCTCACTTAAACATACAAAATTCTTATTGGGCTCAACAGGATTGATGCAGGAAGAATGTTTACCCTGGCTGGGGAGTCCAGAACCAGGGGACAGAGTCTCAGAATAAGGGGCAGGCCATTTAGGACTGAGATGTGGAGGAATTTCTTCACTCAGAGGGTGGTAAATCTTTGGAATTCTCTGCCCCAGAGGGTGTGGAGGCTCAGTTGTTGAGTATGTTCAAGACTGAGATTGATAGATTTCTACATATTAAAAACATCAAAGGTTACGGGGCTAGTGCAGGAAAATGGTGTTGAAGTAGATGACCAGCCTTGATCTTATTGAATGGTGGAGCGGGCTTGAAGGGTTGAATGGCCTACTCAGAATCACAGAATAATACAGTGCAAAAGAGGCCCTTCGGCTCATCGAGTCTGCATTAAAGACACCTGACCTGTCTACCTAATCCCATTTGGCAGCATTTACAGAATAATTTCCTGCTCCTATTTCTTGTGTTCAAGGAAGATCCTTGAGCAACACCAGAGATAACAGTGCAGGAGCAGGAAGAGAAGTCATTGAAGGTGATTCTCTGACTACAACTGGATAGATAGGAATGGAAACAGAAAATGCTGAAAATTCTCATAAGGTCAGGCAGCATCTGTGCAGCAAGAAACAGTTAACATTTCACATTGATGATCTTTCATCAGAACTGGAAAAAGTTAAAGATGTGGCAAGCTTCAAGTAAGTACAGAGGCAGAGAAAGGGGGATGAGAAGAAAGAGCAAAAGGGAAGGTCTATGATAGAGTGGAAGACAGGGGAGAATAAATGACAAAAGGGATGATGATGCAAGGCAAAAGGGGATTGTGATGGGACAAGTAATGAAACAAAAGATGGGACTAGAGGAAGTGTAAGTTGCAATTGAACAATCACTACCGATAACTGCAGTCCGATAAAATGGGAGCAGTATCAGTCTGAAATATTGATTCAACGCTGAATTCAACAATATAATTTGCAACTTTGGTAGGGATCATTTCAGTGCTGTGGCAGGAACAGAAACCTGATTGAAGTGGGCCAAACATGGTCAAACTACAGGAGGTTCGCACATTAATTGATTTGAAAATCATGGCTTATTTGTACCTCAATTCCATCGACCCACCTTTGTTCCATATTCTTTGATATCCTTATCTTGAAAATTTCAATTGACCCACCATCCACAGCTTTTTGAGGTAGAGTTTTCCGGATGTTCACTCCCGTTTTTGTGAAGAAGTACTTCCTGAATGGCCTAGCTCTGATTTTAAGATTATGCATCCTTGCTCTGGATTCCCCCACCACAGGAAATTGTTTCTATGTACCCACCTTAGCAAATCCCTTTATCATTTTAAACACTTCACTTAGATCACCTTTCTAAACTCGAGGAAATACAACCCATGTTTATGTAACCAGCTTTCATAATTTAACCCTTTAAACCTTGGTATCGTTCTAACGAATTTGCAATGAAACTTCTTCCAAGGACAATATATCCTTCCTGAGATTCGGTGTCCAGAACTGAGTGCAGTACTCCAGCTGGGGTTTGACTGAAGCTCTGTATGACTGAAGCACAACTTCCTCCCTTTTCATTCTAATCCCCAAAGATAAAGGTGAACATTCCATAAGCCTTTTTGATTACTTTTTGTACCTCTACACTTTAATGAATGTTTATGTGAATACCCAATCCCTTAGCTCCTCCATACTATTTCTAGTTAGTCACCATTAAAAAAATCCAATTTATCCTTTATTGATCCTAGGTGGAAGACCTCACACTTCCCCACATTGAACTTCATCTGCCACAGTTATGTCCACTCACTTAACTTGTCTATGTCCCTTTCGAACCTCCTGTTCCCATCTGCAAAACGTACTGTGCCTTCCAAGTTCACCTACAAACTTGGATATACAACTCTCGATTCCTTCATCTAAATCATTCATTAAATCTGGCAAAAAGCTGAGACCCCAGTACACATCCCTGGGAAACACTACATGTCACATCCTGCCAATCAGAGTACATTCCCTTTATTCGTATACTGTCTCGTACCTCCAAACCAATTGCCAACACTTCACAAGGTTACCTCCAATTCTATGCACTTTCATATTTGTTAATAATGAAATGCCTTCTGAAAGACTGCAGAGACAACATTCATAGACACTCTTCGGTTCGCCATGCTCGTGATGTAGTGTTTTGAAATTGCAATTGCATTATGTACTCTAGGGGCTGCTGTAGAACACACATGCTAGCAAACTGAAATTAATACAGGGGAATAAAAGGAGAAGCCTTTATGTTCAGCTGCTACAGTGTTTGTCTCTGTCTTTGTGTTAAACCTCAAGTCCCATGGACATCACAGTGACCTCCTCAAAAAATTCAACTATGTGAATTAGACAGCATACAACCCTGAGGTTCCTGAGAGGGGACGGATTTGTGTAGCCAAAGCTCCTCAGGTATTGAAAGGTGGCAAAGGTAAGTTTGTGGTTAAACTTCATCAGTTTGCTCCAGAATTAAATTCTACATGCATTTAATGCGAGACAGATGTTATCCTTAAGGGTGTTTAGTGTGATGGAGGTGGAATCAACATAGCCACTGGAAGCACTTGAAAAGGGAATGGAGGGATGTGATTGGTCCTTTTCTTGAGAATGGGATTTCTTACAGAAAGTGACGTATGTTTGCTTTTTAGTGAATGTGAAATCTCAACTTGCTTTGTCCATTGTGGACATATTAGGACTTTTGAGAATTACAATTATAAGCAGAGATATAGTTGTGCATCCTGTTGTGAAAGCAAATGATAAAAGCACAGCATTAAACTAGTTAAATATATTTCACCAAATACAAGATCCTCACCTAAAACCACAAGAGGCAACCCCATCCAGATCCCTGCCAGTCTGTACACAATGAATGGGGCAGCAATCCCTCCTACGTCACACAGTGAAGAACACACTGAAACACCAAGATTCCTGGAAAATAAAATGCATCTTTATAGCCATACAAAGTAGGTCTTCCATTTCACGAGCACAAAATACTTCCAGGAAATCAGGTTTCACCATTATGATACCGCTCAAGAGAATAGGTCACTTGTACAGATGTTCAGTCTAATCTACAACTGAATTAGAACTATAATTTTATTCAGAGACATTAAAGGACTGCTGTTACAATGTAGGGAATATTTATTCAGCACACACCTTATAAATGTCGGGTATAGTTCAGCATTTACAAATACCACCATTTCGAAGCTTATAGTGATTCCTAGTTTACCCACAAAGGCTATTGCTGTTGCTAGCCAACTGATATCTGAATTAGAAAAATAAATAGAAGCACAATTAGCAAGACCGTATTTTCAGAAACAAAAATGAAATATTCACATTTCAATTATCATGTAATCATTTTTAACTAGTTACATTTGTTGAGGGATTTCAAATTAATTATAGTTCTGCAGGACTTGCAAATACTATTTGGGTCATCAAAACCCACAGATACTGGTCTCAAACTGGTACCTACGCTGTGTGGTGTGCAGTGAGCACAAGTTGGTTTCACTGGCAGTCACTAATCTGAGTGATGAAAGAGCCATGCTCAAGCAGAGCTCACTTCACAGGTAGACAGCTTTAAATGCCGAGCGAGTATGATGTCAGTTCTCTTGCAACACTAAAAGGATTAGTTACTAAGTTCAAAAAGGGCCCAAGTTCTCCAAACCATAGAGTATCTAGACAATTTAAAACATTGCATCACTGCTGTTTTTTAAAAAATTCTTTTATGGGATGTGGGCGTCACTGGCAAGGCCAGCAATTATTGCCCATCCCTAATTGCCCTTGTCAGTTGAGTGGCTTGCTAGGTAATTTCAGAGGGTAGTTAAGAGTCAACCCCATTGCTGTGGGTCTGGAGTCACATGTAGGCCAGGTCAGGTAAAGGCAACAGATTTCCTTCCCTAAAGGACATGAGTGACATGGATGGGTTTTACGATAATCAATAAGGGCGGCACAGTGGTTAGCACCGCAGCCTCACAGCTCCAGCGACCCGGGTTCAATTCTGGGTACTGCCCGTGTGGAGTTTGCAAGTTCTCCCTGTGTCTGCGTGGGTTTCCTCCGGGTGCTCCGGTTTCTTCCCACATACCAAAGACTTGCAGGTTGATAGGTAAATTGGCCATTATAAATTGCCCCTAGTATAGGTAGGTGGTAGGGAAATATAGGGACAGGTGGGGATGTGGTAGGAATATGGAATTAGTGTAGGATTAGTATAAATGGGTGGTTGATGGTCGGCACAGACTCGGTGGGCCGAAGGGCCTGTTTCAGTGCTGTATCTCAAAAAATAAATGGTAGTTTCATGGCACCATTACTGAGACTCTAGATTTTTATTAATTAATTTTAAATTTCACGAGCTGCCATGGTGGGATTCGATTAGCCTGGACGTCTGGATTACTAGCTCAATGATGTTACCATGAGGCCACCGTCTCCCACTCTGCACAAGAATTGGTCACTGAGAGAATGCATGTCTGTCACCTTCCATCCTGATATTCCACGGCACAGTGCATTGCACCATTTTGTCACCAAGTATACGTCATGTTCTCATCAATTACTTTACCAGAATGGTACCAGGGATGAATGACTTCAGTTATATGGAGAAAGTAGAGAAGCTAGGATTGTTCTCCTTAAAGCAGAGGAGATTAAGGGGAGATTCAGTAGAGGTTTTCAAAATTATGAGGGCTTTTGATAGAGTAGATAAGGAAAATCTGCTTCCATTGGCAGGATGGTCAGCAGCTGGGGCACAGATTGAAGACTATTGGTAAAAGAACCAGTGGAAAGATGAGAATTTTTTTTACATAACAAATTACAATGATCTGGACGGCACTGCCTGAAGGAATGCTGGCAGCAGATTCAATAGTAACTCTCAAAAGGGAATTGGATAAATCCATGAAAAGGAAAAATTTGAAGGGCTATGAGGAAAGAGGAGTGGAGTAGGACTAATTGGGTAAGCTCTTTTATAGAACTGGCACAGGGGTGATGGGCCCCATTACTTCCTTCTGTGCTGTATGATTCTATTCTATTCACATGGCAGACACCTAATTAGGCTCATTAGTCTGGCATTGGATAAGACTCCCAGCTCCAAGTGTGAAGCACGGTACTTACGCTCAGGTATGAACGCTGCTATTAAACAGGAGGATCCTGACAACAGACCACCTGCCGCAAAGGGAAGGCGGCGTCCAATCCGCTCAATGGATAAAAGGATGAGGATTGCTGCCGGGATTTCCACAGCTCCTGAGATGAAGAAGTCAAGGTAAATGTTTCCTCCCATAGTTCCCAAACGCATGACAAGCCCTTGGTACACCAAAGCACTAGCAAACCTGTAATAAAGTTGCCTGTGAGTTAGTCCAGTGGGAACTTGCAGTAACAAGATGATTCTAGTAGATTGTGCGCCGTTGCTAAGATCACCGTGATCTATATGTCATTGTTAAGATCACTATGTCACATTGAGATTAATTTTGGTATCATGTAACATTCACCTTTGAACTTGCCCTTGCTACTGCACAAAGTGTGGTCGGATGATCAGCTTGACCAAACTCCAGTAGAATTATACGGATTTATTCACTGAAATTTATCCACCAGATGCAGGGGAACATTTCCATCAGAACATAGGGGACTGATACACGAGAAGTGACCCATTTATGAGGTTATTTATGTGTAGTCCTGCAATTCTTACAAATGCAGTGTGTTTTTGTAACTGAGTGTCTCCTGATAACACAGCCAAACGCTGACGTCATCACTACGGTCCGAACTGCACAGATGCACAGAACATTTTCATCCTGTTAGTATGATGCTGTGCATGCAGAGTCTACATCAGCACCCGAGATTACCAGTACTAATTCGCGCATGTGTCCAAATATGTCATCAGGCGGCCATAGTGGTGAGGGGGCAAGGAAGAGAGCGGGGAGTGGGAATAGAGGGAAGTGGGAAACGGGGAAAGGATGGGAGCAGGGTGACGGGGGCAGAGAGGAACTCTTCCCCGCCCTTCTGCTCTTAAACTTGACACACAAAAGTGAATTCACTGTCTGATCCTCCCCTGATCGCCACATTCACTTCCCCGCTCCCAGCTCCTTTCCCTGGCACCACTCCCACCCTCCTCCACCCCTGGTTATGCATCCTCAGAAAAGGCAATTGCGGAGGGAGCGGGGAAGAGGAGCGACCATCGCGGAGGGAGCGGGGAAGAGAAGTGTTGATCATGGAGGGAGCAGGGAACTTTCTGGGGGTTATGGAGGCAGCGATACGATCGCAGCCATTGAGGAGGTTGAAGTTCAATTTGCTTTTTGTGTCAAATTGATCAGCGCCACCTTTATTACTGGCAGCTGCCTGTGTCGCCGCAGACAGTGACGTTCAGTCAATGAGGCTGCATTTGCACATGTGCCAGTATGTGCCACCTAATAGTTGCGTTATCAGCAAATGCAGCAAATTACACCGGTATAAAGTGAAAACTACACCGTGAGAAATAATTTAATAGAACATCTGCATTTTAAGCATTCTAAGTCAGAGTGCAACACTAGGGTAAGATGGTGAGAGGTTGAACTTCATCAAGGATATAGAAAACCAGAAGATAGACCATTTAACATTCTTTCTTCATTTGTTTACCTGGAATCTCTGTAGAATATCTTAGTAAGGGAACAAATGGGAGCAGGCAATTCATTTTTTAAACCTACAGGTTTATACAGCACAACCTCTTCTGAGGAAAGGTCTAATTGGTAAGGCTGAATGAAGGAGTGGCAATTCCTTCAGATCGATTCCTTACAGATGAACTCCAAGCAGACTTCAATATGGTCCGCAAAGTAGCCACAGTCTTGGTAAAAGGGGTCTTGAAGTATGAACACAAGAGAAGGCAGGAAAACCCCATCTGGTTCATCAAGCCATGGTGTATAGAGCACACAAACACTATCCACCTCTCCAATAATACAATTTATGAAAATCAACCCCCACCCTCCCCACAAAAAAGTGCAGCAACCCCTGAACTCCCTTCTATAACTGGGGATGTTTTTGACTCTCAGGAAAACATCCAGCTCCCTTTTGAAGGGCTGCAGTGAATCCAAACTTGCCTCATGTTTTTGTGAGGTCAGTGATTGTGAAAAGACATACTGCAGGCTGCGAACCTCAATCTGTTTTTGTATTTTTACACTGATGCCTCCTGTTTCACCCATCCTTACCTGGTTCAAGTCACCTACCTGCCCAAAAAGAATCCATTCCCGTCATCAGTTAAAAAAAAAGATCAGATCGCCTCTAACCCCATATTTGTTTAATGGAACAAAAAAATGCCTCAATCAAAAGAAAGTTTTGCATTTATATAGCACCTTTCTTGAATTTAGGATGTTCCTAAACACTTTACAGCCATTTAAAAACTTTTGAAATATAGTCCCTATTGTAATATAGGAAACGATGTAGCCAATTTGTGCACAGCAAGCTCCCACAAACAGCAATGTGTTAAATGACCAGGTAATCTGTTTTATTGATGTTGGCTGAGGGATAAATATTGGTTAGGACACTGGGGATTACTGGAATACTTCAGCCTGGCCTAAAGACTGGGTATTAAATTTATTGAAGCCCATCCTGGTGGTCTTCCTCGAGGACCTCAATCTGCTCCAACATGTGATGGGGCAAAACGAGACACAGTATTCTAAACAAGGCTCTGCCATGGTCTTGCATCAGCTAGATATTGTTTACATGAACTGCCCTACATGACACCCTATTAACTTATCCTAGAGCTTCACAACAGTGGTTTTGGACCTTAGCTATAACCTCCACCGCCTGCCCCCCACAGCCCACTCCACTCCTGTGCCTGATCCACAACCTTTAATGGATAATCCCATCTGCTATACAAATGCCTGGAATTATCCAGATGCATCACACTGCATTTATGGACACTGAAGGACGCCTGCCCCACATGAATCCCTACTTCCAATATATCAACATCATCCTGTTACCTTATTTATTTCATTTACATTCCAAATTCCAGCACACATCTTGGCATCATTAGTAAACTTGAGAATTTATTCCCTTAATGCTTTTATCCAAATCATTGATAAAGATGATGAACAATGGTCCTAACACAGATTTCTATGGGAGCCCACTGCTGACTGGATCTCAAACAGATTCCAGCAATGGCAGTTATATTGCCCCTTAGCACTGCTATGCTGAAAATGTCAGTATATCACTGAAACATGGCTGCATGATTGGAATGATTTTATTGAGCCATGCCACTCAGTGACTCAAATATTTATATAAAGCCTCATCACGTCCGATAGGATATCCCAAAATGCTTCATTGCTGTACATAAACAAGCATAGCAGCTTTTTTGTGCACATTGCAATCCCAAAAACAGCAATGAGATGAATAACCAGTTAGTCTATTTAGTTTTGGTAGTGCTGGATGAGGGAAAATATTGGCCAGGATTCCTACAGAACTTTCCTGCTCTTCTTCAAATTGTGGCATTGGATCTTCATATCAAACTCAACAGGCAAACAAGACTTTGGTTTAACATCTCATGCAAACAACAGCTTTGCCAATGCAGCACTGAAGTAGCAGCAAAGATGATGCACTCATGTCCTGAAGTGAGTTTAATGCTCAACCTTCTAACTCATGTGAGAGTGCGAGCAACTGAGGCCAGTTGATATATACAGATTAGAGAAATCATGCATTTAAATCTTTTGGTGCTTCCTTTTAGCTCCCCATCTATTTAGCTAAACAATTGACCAGTTGAAGCTAGTTATTGTTAGAAACAGACATTCAGAATCTTTGTGGCTGGTAGATTAATGATCCAACCAGCTCACCAATATCAATGGTTCCATGGAAGTGCAACAGAAAAACAGACCATTTGAGAATGGATCATTAGCCCAGGCCTCATGACCACAACACACTACCATACACAATTATATTATCTAATTCTTTCAGCAAGACCTGGACTATGTCTCCTCTTAATCTTGGTTCCTTCAACACCTCATTTGTAACAATTTGTTACTGTAAATTTGTGTTAAAACTCAGAGGATGGATTCAAGCTAGCAATGAGAAATTGACTGAAGTGAACTTGTTTTCACCGGAAAACAGAAAATTGAAAGGACATATGATTCAGGTTGCTTAAAAAAGTGAAATAAAAACAGAAAGTGCTGGAAATACACAGCAGGTCAGGCAGCATCTGTGGAGAGAGAAGCAGAGTTAACATTTCAGGTCTGTGACCTTTATCAGAACTGACAAAGGTTAGGAAAGAGTTGGGTTTTAAGCAGGGTGGGGGTTGGGGTGGGGGGGGGGGAGAGAATGAATGAAAGGGAAGGTGTGTGATGGGGCAGAGGGCAGGAGAGATGAAATAACAAAGCTGTCATGGGACAAAGGCAAAGAGAGAGTTAATGGTTGTGATGCAAGTCAAAGCATTAGTCCAGAGAGAATGACGAGACACCAAATACAGATTGGGTGACCGCTTTGCGGAATACCTCCACTCAGTCCGAAAGCATGACCCCGAACTTCCGGTTGCTTGCCATTTCAACAACCCCACCCCTCCCCCCTGCTCTCATACCCACATTTCCGTCCTTGGTATTGAGCAATGTGTGTGTGTCTGTGTGCCAGTCAAGTGAGGACACCTTTAGTTATGACCATGGGACCTCCACAGATGAGTAGCCTGTGAGCATTCACCATCTAGGTTAAGACGTAACAAATGGGCACTTGAGCATGGTACCAGAGGCTGGCCACGTTAGTGTAACCACACGCCAGAACGTCAGCAAGAAACAAGAATAATGGAATTGAAGGCTTTAAGAATAAATCGAAATGGATGGTCAGATTCTCTCTCGAGCAAGTTTATGATCAAGGCTGAATACTGTTCGGAACAAAATCATACAGCACAGGAGGAGGCCATCCAGTCCATCGTGCCTGTGCCAGATCTCTGAAAGAGCTACTATGTGGTCCCACTCCCCTGCATTTTCCCTATAGCCCTGCAAATTTTTCCTTTTTAAGTAGATTCATCCCTTTTGAAAGTTAGTTTCAGGCAGTGCATTCCAGATCATCATAACTCACCGATCAAAGAGATTCCTCAGCTCCCCTTGGTTTTATTGCCAATCATTTTAAATCTGTGTCCCCTAGTTACTGATACATATGCCAGTGGAAATGATTTATCCCTACCTACTTTATCAAAACTCCTTGTAATTTTAAAAATATTACTTTGATATCTTGGCATTTCATCCATTAGCTTTGGTGATTACCAAGAAATTTGAGGAATTTGGAGTGTTTACCACCCTTAAGTTGTGAAACTTCAATGATGGGCAATACCACACTTGGACGTGAAGGGAACCGGCTTACTGAACAAAATGGTCTTTTCTCATTCAGTGCTCTCACATTTTGATATTGGTTCTTCATTCTTTTTCTATTTATTGCACATCTGAATCTTTTATAGAGCAGATTATTTTCTGCAATGAGTTTCCGAGGATTAAATATTTACAGAAATAAAATCTTACCAGTTAAACATCAAAATAAGGGTGTGTTTCCTTATCTGGGGTGTCCGTACCAGGTCTACAAAGGAAGGACTGTCCAAGTCCTCACTGCACTCTTCAACTGTCTAGAAGAATACAAGAAAAAAGTTAGACCTCAATTTACAAAATGTTCCATTATATAAAGCGTCAACCAGTAGAAAACAACTTGTCTGAAGCTCGGCTAAGTATTGCCGATCTGCAACATGGTCAACATAGCACACACTCTAAAAGGAGCTGAAATTATTCCTAAGGGAGCATCAAACAAACAAATATCTTTCTTTTGACCTTCAATACTCACAAATAATTTAGTCCGCCCATGCTCAGAACACATGGTGTTGCACTCTGAAGAAATCTAGATTCCAGCAACATACCCAGGAAAGATGTGATCAAATGGTACAGAGGAAATTTACAAGGATATCGTCAAGAATGGAGAATTCTGGCTAGGAGGAAAGATTGGATAGGTTGGAGTAGTTTTCTTTGGAACAGAGGAGACTAAGGCGACATTTAATTGAGGTGTATGAAATTATGAGGAGCCTAGATAGATTGGATAGGAAGGACCTATTCCCCTTTGGAGAGAGATCAATAACCTGGGATGGTGGTGGTGGTGGGGGTGGAGCGTGCATTGATTAAAGCAAAGCAAATCAGTGAAGAGTTCAGTTGCCAAGCAGATAATGTTATTGGGCATTCTAAATTTCCAAGTCAAGGAGTCATTGTTAGACGGAATACGATGTTTGTCAATGCTGTGGTCTTGAAAGCGGTGACTGAAAGCTCTCACATTTTGTCATGAGTTAGAATGCTCACCAGGCTTCTCATGAGGAGCTTCTATTATCTGTTGTGTACCCAGCGAAGGCTCACACCTGCCCTTGTCAGCTGCTAATTATCAGTGACTATCCTCTTTTTGGGACCAGTGGGAAAATGAGTTTTATTGAGGTCGAGAGTGTTCAACGATAACATTCCTGGCAGAGGAAGTTCCAAACCATGTAAAACCTTTTGTGACAGGCTCTGTAATCCAATTGCTGAACCAGGCAAGTGCACTCTTCTTCAGGACACTGTTGATTAGACAGTCAGACTGGCAGGTTAATTACAAAGCCTGGAGGCTGGAGATTTTTCCTATTTGGCTTCAATGCCCTAACAGGAAGATGGTCCTGGCTGGACAAAGACTGGAAAGCCTACCAGTTCTTGAGTAAGCAGCACTGTTTTAGCTGGTTAAACTCCAGCAATATCACGATGCACCACTGGGGTCCTTAACGCTTGGGTCTTGCCAACCTACACCTAAACTCTCTGAACTGATAGAAATGGGGTGTCCCTACAGAAAGGAGAATGTGGAATCCATGTCAGACAGAATCTACTGATGGATTTTCTAATTTCTGGTTTAGAGATACGTTTCCCACACACATCAGACATCCAGCTAACCGAAACAAAACCTTCGAAAAGATTACATTAATGACCAGCTGTGGCAGGATATTCTCTATATGCTAATCACCTCAATTTTTTTTGAGAGACTTTTCCCATTCATTTTTGCCATTTTCTGTATAACAGTCATGGCCTCTGTGTTCTTCTTCTGAGACAACATCCACCTGGGAGACTCTGGGATCAACCTGTAAATGGAACACATTCAGGCTATTGTTAAGTCTGAAGTACTTCAGCTACTGACTCAGATGATGATCATCTTTATAGTGTTACAAAAGTGCTTCCATTTTTTTTAATATTTTATTTTTTGAACGCTTGTGCTAAAACTGAAAAGATTCCATGGATGTGTTTTTTTTTTCCAAGTTCACTGACAGGACAAGTTGTTGTTTGAAAGCCACCTGTGCTGGAGGCCACTTGGGATTTGGGCTCAGAAAACAGCAGAACCCTTGGTGACCCGGGAAAAAAAAAATGGTTACAGAGAAGCCATATGTCGAGATTTATGGAAGTCAGGAGGTTGACTGTCTGGGGTTTGAACATTATTTTCAGTTTTTAGTAGTGATGTGAATTGTTTGAAGACAGTTGGCGTTATGCTGCTAAGAAAAAAAAACCACCCAGCTCACCACCTTCTCTACCTTTTTGAAGAAATCCTACCATAATCCAGCGTGGAAAAAAATCCCAGCTCCTGAGAAGCTGAAAAAAAACCCTGTGATTCACGTGTGCGCTGGCAGAAAAACCTTGATGCCACATTTCTCCTAGAAAGGCTACTAGAATAATTCTGGACTTTTCCAGAATGGATGGTTTCTAAAATGATCCTAGTGACCTGTCTCCGTGCACCCGGATGCCAGACCAAAAAAGGGACAACTGACTTCCTTCCATATCTTTCTTTTTTCGTCAAGAATTAGCAAGTATTTGGCCAAAGTAGTTTTTTTTGTCTTTTTTTTATATAACAGACCTCTGCAGAGTGAATTTCGGGATTTTTTCATATATATGTGTGTGTGTGTGTGTGTGTGTGTGTGTGTAGTTGGGGAATTTTTTTAAAAAGGAAAGTTTCATATTTCAATCTGTGTTAATTCTTTGCTTCATTACTGGTTAAGTCTTGTTTTATAGTAAACGGATAAATTTGTTGTTTATTACAGAAACATGGTTGGTGTATTTTGTTCTGGGATTTAAAAAAATAGAGTATATGATTGGCTGTATCGGTAGCAGGGTAAACATTTAAATAGATGTGGTGACCTGTGGAGAAATGGAACTAGAAAAACAGTGCACCCCTCCCGCCTTGGTTATAACATCTAATTGGGGGTTCATCGTCCGGGATACCCAAAGCCGACAACGTGCAATTGTAAGTGGGGTGATACTATTTGAAAAGAAGAAAAGCAAAAAACAGGTTTCTTGTGCATTAGAGTAAAGTTTACGGAATGTCTTTGTCAGATGCTATGACCTTTTTGGGGAAGGAGGATGTATCCCTGAGTGATTTGAGAAACTTAACCATATCTAGGCTGAAGGATTTGGCAGACCTGTTGCTGTTAGAGTTAAAACCAGGAGCTAAGAAAGCAGACATAATTGCAGTAATAGCATAGCATTTGCAATAAGACAGCGGTGGCAAACCACATGGTAGTACAGTTGAATTAGCTAAAATTCAGTTGCAGATGAGGCAGCTTGAATGTGACAAAGAAAAGGAAAAAAATTAAGTTTTAATTTCAAAGAGAAGGTGAAAGAGAAGGAAGGGAATTCAGATGGAACGAAGCTGGGTAGTCTTGACTCCAATGAAAATTTTGGTGGGGAAAAATCTGACTCCAGACCTGGACTCAGTGGAGAGCTGTTTAAATTTGTACAAACCATCCCGAAATTTGAGGAAAGGGACGTAGAGGTATTTTTCATTTCTTTTGAAAAGAGCCAGACAGATGAAGTGGCTGAAGGAAAGCTGGACACTGCTTATACAAAGCAGGTTGATGGGCAGAGCTCATGAATATTATGCCATGCTTTCTGAGGAGGCTTCTGCAGATTATGAGATGGCAAAAAAGGCTATTCTCACTGCTTTTGAGTTGGTCACTGAAATGTTTGGCAGAAATTTTGGAACTTCCAGAGACAGCCTGGGCAGACATATATAGAATTTGAGAGGTTAAGCAAATTAATTTTGATCATTGGATGTGGGCACTAAAGGTAGAGGCCATGTATGAGAACCTAAGGGAACTAATTCCCCTCGAAGAATTTAAAAGTTCACTCCCTCGTTAGTAAGAACCCATGCAGAGAACCAGAAAGTTTCAACAGCCAGACAGGCAGCGGAAATTGCTGATGATTATGAGCTTGTTTACAAGCCCAAACCCTTTGTCCGTCACCCCCACAAACCCAAGAAGGATTGAAGGTGGGAGGGTGAAAGGAAGGCAAGTAGCCGGAGACAAGAATGGACAATTGGGAATGCCCCAGGATCTCCTTCTCGGGCCAGAAAGGAAGGTGCTGAGGGCAGAAGTGAGGTCTGAAAGCCGAAGTGTTACCATTGCCACAAGGTGGGACACCATCATGCAGAATGCTAGAAGTTGCGGGGGCTTATTGGGGTGCACAAGTCCAATGCAGGGAAAGGGGCCCTGACTGGGAGTACAACAGATCAGACTGTAGCTTTGACTGCAGCTGTAAGGCCAAGTACAAAAACTGCTGTGAGTGCGGGGGACATGAACAAGGTACCTGAGAGTTATAGGGAGTTCTTGTCAAAAGGAAAAGTAACTCTTTATCCCTCAAGTGAGGCAGGTAAACCTATAGTTACAGAAGAGATACAGGAGCCACCCAAACTCTGGAGGAAAGGCATAACTTTTCCACCAAAAAGCACATTGAATGCCAAGGTTTTAGTGAATGGTATCGGCAGGGAGTATATACCTGTACCTTTATATCGGGTGCACCGAGAATGTGACCTAAATGTCTGGAATGGTAACTGTAGGAGTTGTCCATAGTTTGTCTGTAGACAGAGTTGACCTACTCCTGGGGAATGATTTGGCAAGAGCGAAGGTAGCAGCTTCTCCAGTAGTCACAGAAAAATCAAGGGAAGTTAAAGAGACAGAACAGTTTCAGGAAAAGGTTCCAGGAATTTTTCCTTCATGTGTAGTCACCTGAGCCAGTTCCATTTATCAGAGGTAAATAACAGGCCGATAACCGAATATCTGAAACTTTCTTTGGGGGTTTGGATAATCCAAAGGAAATGTTCAAGTCTTCTCTGATCAAGGCTCAGCAAGCCAATCCAGAGTTAAATAAAGTGGCACAAACGGCTCTATCTGAAGTTGAAGCAAAGGGAGGTCCGGAAGGTTACTATATTAAAAATGGGATTCTGATGAGGAAGTGGAGACCTCCTCATAGACCTGCAGACGAAGAATGGACAGTTGTTCATCAGATAGTGGTACCGCCCAGGTTTTGCTGGGAAATATTAAGGATAACCCATGAAATTATTATAGAGGGACATGTGGGACCCGGAAGACCAAATCACATATAGCTCGACATTTTTGTTGGCCAGGTCTTTTCAAGAACATGGTGCAGTTTTGTAAAACATGCCATATGGGTCAGATTATGGGAAAACTGCAACCTGCCATAAAACCAGCACCTCTAATTCCCATACCGGTTTTTGGGGAACCATTTAGTAGGGTTTTACCAAAAACAAAAGCGAGACGCCAATATATACTTACTCAGTTCCCAGAGGCCATTCCCTTGAGAACAGTTTCTGCTAAGGTAGTGGTAGAAAAGTTAACCCAGTTCTTCACTTGATATGGATTACTGATTGAGATTCAGTCGGATCAAGGTTCCAATTTTATGTCTAAAATTTTTCAGGAAGTTATGAATAATGTAGGTACTACACAGTTAAAGTCTTCAGCCTACTGCCCACAGACACAAGGAGCTTTAGAACGGTACCAACAGATCCTCAAAATGATGATCAGGGCACACGGTCATAAATATCCCCATGATTGGAATAAAGGGCTCGTATTTCTTATGTTTGTCACTGGGAATTCACCTAATGAGTCTACCAGTTTTAGTCCTTTTGAATTAATTTATGGACATGAGAGAATAGGTCCTTTAAAACTAATTAAAGAAATGTTTTTGGAACAGCGGGATGAATCTTCTATGTTAGATTATGTATCTGTACTCTGGGAGCAGCTCACAAGAGCCTGTAAAATGGCTCAGGAACACCTTAAAGCTTCCCAAACAACCATGAAGAAATGGACAGACAAGCATGCCAATACCTGAACATTTCAACCAGGGGATGAGTTGTTAGTATTACTGCCTTTACTGGGTGAACCGCTAAAAGTACAGTTCAGCGGTCCATATAAAGTGGTCAAAAGAATTGCTAAAATAAATTTGATTGACACTTCAGATCGCCGGAAAAAGAATCGGCTGTGTCATATCAATATGCTGAAACAATATCATCGCTGGGACGAGGATCATCAAGAATCGGTATGTCAGTAGTAGTAGAGACAGTGAAGGATGAAAGGGATAGGGAGGATGAAGCAGAAGGAGGCCTAGACCATTCTCAGATTGAACCTCCCACTATCTGGTTAGCTGATACTGAATTGTTAGGGAGATTGGACACAGTGTTTTCATATTTAGATTCAGAACAATGAGAAGCCCTAACAAGGCTACTCACAGCATTTAAAGAAATCTATAGGGACAAGCCAGGATGTACAACCTTAGCTACACATGTAGATATAGGGGAATCCTTTCCTATAAAACAGCTTATGTCCAGGGAAACAGGCCCAGGTGAAAGCAGAAATCCAATACATGTTGGAAAATCACTTAATTGAACCCAGTCAAAACAGCTGGAGTTCCCCAGCGGTGTTTTTGCCTAAACCTGATGGTTCAACGAGATTCTGCATAGACTACAGAAAAGTTAATGCAGTAACAAAGGCAGACTCCCACCCAATTCCTCGCTTGGAAGAATGTATTGACAGAGTGGGCATGCCTCATTTCTTACAAAAATAGATTCGTTAAAGGGATACTGGCAGACTCCTTTAACACCCCAAGCTAAAGAAATATCAGCCATTGTCACACCAGACGATTTTTTCCAATGCTGAGTGATGCCATTCGGACTAAAAAATGCCCCAGCCACTTTCAGAGATTAATGAACCAAGTGGTAGCCAGGGTTCCTAAATGTTTGGTTTACCATGACGATGTGCTGGTATACAGTGATACTTGGAACAATTAGAACCTCTGTTTAGAAAATTACAATCGGCTGATTTAGTGATAAATTTTGCCAAAACTGAATTTGTAAAAGCAAAAGTAACCTACCTCAGCAAAAATACGAGCATTGGTGGAGTTCCCTACCCCTAAGACGAAGTGCGAAATCATGAGGTTTTTGGGGATGGGTGGCTTCTACCACAAGTTTGTACCAAACTTTGGTACTACAGCTGCTCCACTGACAGATTTGCTACAAACAATGAAAACCAAAGTAGTGTTGTCAGGGGAGTGCCAAGCATCTTTTGAGAGGCTGAAAGCCATTTTGATTAATGAACCAGTGTTGGCTGTTCCAAATGTCACTAAGCCCTTCAAGATAGCAATTGATGCTAGTGACCTGGGGGTCAGTGCAATCCGGTTACACGACGATGAATCAGGCATAGAAAAGTCAGTGGCATAGTTTTCCAAAAAGCTAAAACACCACCAAAAAGATATTCAGTGGAAAAAGAAACCCAGGGCTTATTACTAGCTCTTAAGTATTTTGAAGACTAGGTCCGTCACGACTACAGAGAGATGCTGTTATAAACTGATCATAACCCCCTAGCCTTTGTGGAAAAATTCAAAAACTGGAATGCCAGGAATTTACTATTATAACCTTATTACTTAAAGATTATCCACATTGTAGGAGAAAATAATGTAATTGCGGATGCTTTGTCTAGAATCTAACTTTGCTTTGAGTTATCAGAATGCAAAGATGGTACAAAGATGAACTGTATTAGCTACAGGTAAAGTGCGAATGAGAATGAGTGTGTAAATATGTTTTAAAAACTTTTCATCTTCTGTTTCTCACTCTTTGTAATAAAATGCATTTAAAAATGGCATTTCCTCCAAGGATAGAGATGTTATGAAAGTGCTTTTTTTTTTTGAGGACATGTTAAAACTGAAATCTTGATGCCACATTTCTCCTAGGAAGCCTACTAGAATAATTCGCGACATCTCCAGAATGGACCGCTTCTGAAAGGATCCTAGTGACCCGTTTCCATATACCCGGATGCCAGACCAAAAAAGGGACAACTGACTTCCTTCCATATTTTCTTGTTTTTTTCGTCAAGAATTAGCAAGTAGTTGGCCAAAGTAGTGATTACTTTTTTTTTGTAACAGACCTCTGCAGAGTGATTTTCTGGATTTTTTCCAGTGTGTTAGTTGGGGAATATTTTAAAAGGGAACTTTCATATTTTAATCAGTGTGTTAATGCTTTGCTTCGTTACTGGTTAAGACTTGTTTTATAAAAAACTGATAATTTTGTTGTTTATTAAAGAAACCTGGTTGGTGTATTTTGTTCTGGGATTTAAAAAAAAAAGAGTATATGATTGGCAGTATCAGTAACTGGATAAACATTTAAATAGACGTTGTGACTTGTGGAGAAGTGGAACTAGAAAAGACAGTGCATTCCTCACACTTCAGTCGTAACAATAGACATTACCAGTAGTAAGTCAGGAAGAGGAAGCTTGGAATGGAAGTCGCCAGCTGCAGATTTCTCCAGTCTGGTATCAAATAAGCAACAGCTGAAAGTAGCATCATCCCGGTACTGTAACACACTTGGTATAAAATTCCCACTGTTCTTCTGTACTGTAGTCCAACAAGTTCTGTGACTGAACCAAAAAGGTAGCTTAATAAATCAGAGATTTGTCAGCGCTTTGCCCAAGTGAAAGAAAACACATCATCAATGACACAATATTCTATATACTACACTCTAAGTCTGCCAAATGATGCTTCACCTCCCGAAGGACGTGGATGAGCTTTCCGGACGTCGATGGTGGGCACTGAGGAAATGGCTTATTACCTGCACCAGATTCCACCCCCCCTCCCCCCCCCCTTTACCCCCCTTCCACCCCCCCCCACCCCCGTCCCCTTCCCTGCTCCACCCTCTCAGCTCACCCCCTCACAACCCCGTCCCAGCCCGCCCCCCCCTCGCACCATCTTCACCCCGCACCCCCTTCCCCTGCACCTCCCCCCCCCACCCCCTCCCTCTACCCCTCCCACCGGCACCATCCTACACCTGTGTAGGGGCCCCAACAACCCCACTGCCTTGTGGGCGTCTCGGGAGAGACCAAGGCTAAGGGAGTAAACCCTAACAGAAAATCCGGAGTGGAACCCCGTAGGCGGTCATGTGTCACCTTTGGCATGTTTCCGGCAGTTCCTGCAGCCATACTGGTGCCAAACGTCGTGTCCTGCACTCCTTTGGACCCCACCAGAAAGGCCGAGAGGGGGGTTTTGACGACTGGGCAACTCTCAACCTCCATAAATTTGCCCAGGCATGCGCCATGGAGAGGTCACTCCATAGTTGCCTCACAGCGACTAAAACAACACGGAAGGCAGCAGTTACGGGTTATAAGTCCAGATAAATTGGCGTAGAAACTGGGCGCCACGGGTTGCCTTTGTCGGTGGGAGAGGTCATTGCACCTCACTGGACAGCTACCGCCCGCCTCAAACCGGGCAGCCCCCGGTCAATAAGGTTCTGTCCCGCCACAGTCTGCCTGCTTCAATGGGTGCTTGGAGCTCAGGGTCATTGCCCGAAAGGTGGACTGATACACCGCACCAAACAACATGAAAAAAGGAAAGAAGGTACCAGCCCTTCGCTTTGCAAGCTGGAACGTCAGAACTATGTGTCCTGGCCTGTCGGAAGACCTTACACAAATCAACGATTCTCGGAAGACCGCCATCATTAACAACGAGCTCAGTAGATTCAATGTGGACATTGCAGCACTTCAGGAGACTCGCCTCCCCGCGAGTGGCTCTCTAGCAGAGCAAGACTACACCTTCTTCTGGCAGGGCAGGGATCCTGAAGAACCAAGACAGCATGGAGTGGGCTTCGCCATCAGAAACTCCTTGCTCAGCATGATAGAGCCTCCCTCAAATGGCTCGGAACGCATACTGTCCATCCGACTGCTCACCACCTCTGGTCCAGTACACCTACTCAGCATCTATGCTCCAACACTCTGCTCCGCACCTGAAGCTAAAGACCAGTTCTATGAACAACTCCATAACATTAGCAGCATCCCCAACACCGAACACCTATTCCTGCTGGGGGACTTTAATGCCAGGGTTGGGGCCGACCATGACTCATGGCCCTCCTGCCTTGGGCGCTATGGCGTTGGAAGGATGAATGAGAACGGGCAGAGACTGCTTGAGTTGTGTACCTATCATAACCTCTGCATCACCAACTCGTTCTTTCACACTAAACCCTGTCACCAGGTTTCATGGGGGCACCCAAGATCACGTCGTTGGCACCAGCTAGACCTCATTGTCACAAGGCGAGCCGCCTTAAACAGTGTTCAAATCACACGCAGCTTCCACAGTGCGGACTGCGACACCGACCACTCCCTGGTGTGCAGCAAGGTTAGACTCAGACCAAAGAAGTTGCATCATTCCAAGCAGAAGGGCCACCCGCGCATCAACACGAGCAGAATTTCTCACCCACAGCTGTTACAAAAATTTCTAAATTCACTTGTAACAGCCCTTCAAAACACTCCCACAGGGGATGCTGAGACCAAGTGGGCCCACATCAGAGACGCCATCTATGAGTCAGCTTTGACCACCTACGGCAAAAGTGCGAAGAGAAATGCAGACTGGTTTCAATCTCATAATGAAGAGCTGGAACCTGTCATAGCCGCTAAGCGCATTGCACTGTTGAACTACAAGAAAGCCCCCAGCGATTTAACATCCGCAGCACTTAAAGCAGCCAGAAGTACTGCACAAAGAACAGCTAGGCGTTGCGCAAACGACTACTGGCAACACCTATGCAGTCATATTCAGCTGGCCTCAGACACCGGAAACATCAGAGGAATGTATGATGGCATGAAGAGAGCTCTTGGGCCAACCATCAAGAAGATCGCCCCCCTCAAATCTAAATCGGGGGACATAATCACTGACCAACGCAAACAAATGGACCGCTGGGTTGAGCACTACCTAGAACTGTACTCCAGGGAGAATGCTGTCACTGAGACTGCCCTCAATGCAGCCCAGCCTCTACCAGTCATGGATGAGCTGGACATACAGCTAACCAAATCGGAACTCAGTGATGCCATTGATTCCCTAGCCAGCGGAAAAGCCCCTGGGAAGGACAGCATTACCCCTGAAATAATCAAGAGTGCCAAGCCTGCTATACTCTCAGCACTACATGAACTGCTATGCCTGTGCTGGGACGAGGGAGCAGTACCCCAGGACATGCGCGATGCCAACATCATCACCCTCTATAAAAACAAAGGTGACCGCGGTGACTGCAACAACTACCGTGGAATCTCCCTGCTCAGCATAGTGGGGAAAGTCTTTGCTCGAGTCGCTCTGAACAGGCTCCAGAAGCTGGCCGAGCGCGTCTACCCTGAGGCACAGTGTGGCTTTCGTGCAGAGAGATCGACTATTGACATGCTGTTCTCCCTTTGTCAGATACAGGAGAAATGCCGTGAACAACAGATGCCCCTCTACATTGCTTTCATTGATCTCACCAAAGCCTTTGACCTCGTCAGCAGACGTGGTCTCTTCAGACTACTAGAAAAGATCGGATGTCCACCAAAGCTACTAAGTATCATCACCTCATTCCATGACAATATGAAAGGCACAATTCAACATGGTGGCTCCTCATCAGAGCCCTTTCCTATCCTGAGTGGTGTGAAACAGGGCTCTGTTCTCGCACCCACACTTTTTGGGATTTTCTTCTCCCTGCTGCTTTCACATGCGTTCAAATCCTCTGAAGAAGGAATTTTCCTCCACACAAGATCAGGGGGCAGGTTGTTCAACCTTGCCCGTCTAAGAGCGAAGTCCAAAGTACGGAAAGTCCTCATCAGAGAACTCCTCTTTGCTGACGATGCTGCTTTAACATCTCACACTGAAGAATGCCTGCAGAGTCTCATCGACAGGTTTGCGTCTGCCTGCAATGAATTTGGCCTAACCATCAGCCTCAAGAAAACGAACATCATGGGGCAGGATGTCAGAAATGCTCCATCCATCAATATTGGCGACCACGCTCTGGAAGTGGTTCAAGAGTTCACCTACCTAGGCTCAACTATCACCAGTAACCTGTCTCTAGATGCAGAAATCAACAAGCGCATGGGTAAGGCTTCCACTGCTATGTTCAGACTGGCCAAGAGAGTGTGGGAAAATGGCGCACTGACACGGAACACAAAAGTCCGAGTGTATCAGGCCTGTGTCCTCAGTACCTTGCTCTACGGCAGCGAGGCCTGGACAACGTATGCCAGCCAAGAGCGACGTCTCAATTCATTCCATCTTCGCTGCCTTCGGAGAATACTTGGCATCAGGTGGCAGGACTATATCTCCAACACAGAAGTCCTTGAAGCGGCCAACATCCCCAGCTTATACACACTACTGAGTCAGCGGCGCTTGAGATGGCTTGGCCATGTGAGCCGCATGGAAGATGGCAGGATCCCCAAAGACACATTGTACAGCGAGCTCGCCACTGGTATCAGACCCACCGGCCGTCCATGTCTCCGTTATAAAGACGTCTGCAAACGCGACATGAAATCGTGTGACATTGATCACAAGTCGTGGGAGTCAGTTGCCAGCATTCGCCAGAGCTGGCGGGCAGCCATAAAGACAGGGCTAAATTGTGGCGAGTCGAAGAGACTTAGTAGTTGGCAGGAAAAAAGACAGAGGCGCAAGGGGAGAGCCAACTGTGCAACAGCCCCAACAAACAAATTTCTCTGCAGCACCTGTGGAAGAGCCTGTCACTCCAGAATTGGCCTTTATAGCCACTCCAGGCGCTGCTTCACAAACCACTGACCACCTCCAGGCGCGTATCCATTGTCTCTCGAGATAAGGAGGCCCAAAAGAAAAGAAGAACGAACACTGGGGAAACCAAACTAAACTGGTTACATTGTACTGTAAAATAAAAGCTCCACTGGGTCAGGAATCTAGATCAAATCTGCTGTACTTTTGAACAATTTTAAAACTATACGTGCAGTTATGCACAGCTCCGTTCTTAGTGAGAAGTTTGCTAGGTAGGAGCAAAGGTCTCACATTATCCTAATCATCATGCCTGGAACACATGAACATTTCTGTGGCATTATTTAACGTGCCCGAGCAAACAAGCTTAACTCAAAAATCCATTTCAGAACTCTGCATCCCTCTCCAACGCACACTTGTCTTCTGATGTTTGACTAGAGAGCATTTGTCTTTGGACTCCTCAGCAAAATTTTTTGTGTCATCAATTGCCGTTACATTGTAGAATGTTAGGTTGTGAAGGTGATTTTATCAACTTTTTTTTTAAGCCTAGTGTGACAACTACAGCTAGACAAATCCTACTAGTATTACAATTTATTAAATGATAGAATAAGTATGACAACTCACTAAAGAGGACTATATTATTAATTACCTTCGCAGTAGATTAGTAAGAGGAGCTTTTGATGACAAAAAGTACCACCACACAAGGAACACTTACTAGCTAAAAATAATCGAATTTAAATATGAAGACTATTTACTGCTAACCACAAATTATAACAGAACGAAGTGCCAGTGAGGCTAGAAATAGGAAGATAGTGCAGCTAAACACGTGGCTGAACAGCTGGTGTAGAAGGAAGGGTTTCAGATATCTGGATCATTGGGATCTCTTCAGGGACAGGTGCGACCTGTACAGGAAGGACGGGTTGCACCTAAACCAGAGGGGCACAAATATCCTGGCTGCGAGGTTTGCCAGCGTCACTCGGGAGGGTTTAAACTAGTGTGGCAGGGGGGTGGGAACCAGAGCAGTAGGACAGCTAGTGAAATAAATGAGGAGGACATAGTAAATAAGGCTAGTAAGACTAAGAGGAAGAGCAGGCAGGGAGATGTTGCGGAGCACAGCGGGACTGGTGGTCTGAAGTGCATTTGTTTCAATGCGAGAAGTATAACAGATGAACTTAGAGCTTGGATTAGTACTTGATGGAACTATGATGTCGTTGCTATTACAGAGACTTGGTTGAGGGAAGGACAGGATTGGCAGCTAAGTGTTCCAGGGTTTAGAAGCTTCAGGCGGGATAGAGGGGGATGTAAAAGGGGTGGGGGAGTTGCATTACTTGTTAAGGAGAATATCACAGCTGTACTGTGGGAGGACACCTCGGAGGGGTCATGCAGCGAGGCAATATGGGTGGAGCTCAGGAATAGGAAGGGTGCAGTCACGATGTTGGGGGTTAACTACAGGCCTCCCAACAGCCAGCGGGAGGTAGAGGAGCAGATATGTAGACAGATTTTGGAAAGATGTAAAGGTAACAGGGTTGTAGTGGTGGGTGATTTTAACTTCCCCTATATTGACTTGGACTCACTTAGTGCTAGGGGCTTGGATGGGGCAGAATTTGTAAGGAGCATCCAGGAGGGCTTCTTGAAACAATATGTAGATAGTCCAACTAGGGATGGGGCCGTACTGGACCTAGTATTGGCCAGGTGGTCGAAGTTTCAATAGGGGAGCATTTCGGGAACAATGACCATAATTCCTTAAGTTTTAAGGTACTTGTGGATAAGGATAAGAGTAGTCCTCGGGTGAAGGTGCTAAATTGGGGGAAGGCTAATTATAACAATATTAGGCAAGAACTGAAGAATTTATATTGGGGGCGGCTGTTTGAGGGTAAATCAACATCTGACATGTGGGAGTCTTTCAAACATCAGTTGATTAGAATCCAGGACCAGCATGTTCCTGTGAGGAAGGAGGATAAGTTTCGCAAGTTTCGGGAACCTTGGATAACGCGGGATATTGTGAGCCTCGTCAAAAAGAAAAAGGAAGCATTCGTAAGGGCTGGAAGGCTAGGAACAGACGAATCCCTTGAGGAATATTAAGACAGTAGGAAGGAACTTAAGCAAGGAGTCAGGAGGGCTAAAAGGGGTCATGAAAAGTCATTGGCAAACAGGATTAAGGAAAATCCCAAGGCTTTTTATCCGTATATAAAGAGCAAGAGGGTAACCAGGGAAAGGGTTGGCCCACTCAAGGACAGAGGAGGGAATCTATGTGTGGAGCCAGAGGAAATGGGCGAGGTACTAAATGAGTACTTTGCATCAGTATTCACCAAGGAGAAGAACTTGGTGGATGATGAGCCTAGGGAAGGGAGTGTAGATAGTCTCGGTCATGTCGTTACCAAAAAGGAGATGGTGTTGGGGGTCTTGCACAGCATTAAGGTAGATAAGTCCCCAGGGTCTGATGGTATCTACACCAGAATACTGAGGGAGGCAGGGGAAGAAATTGCTGGGGCCTTGACAGAAATCTTTGCATCCTCATTGACTACAGGCGAGGTACCAGAGGACTGGAGAATAGCCAATGTTGTTCCTTTGTTTAAAGAAGGGTAGCAAGGATAATCCAGGAAATTGTAGGCCAGTGAGCCTTACGTCAGTGGTAGGGAAATTATTAGAGGCGATTCTTCGGGACAGGATTTACTCCCATTTGGAAACAAACAGACTTATTAGCGAGAGGCAGCATGGTTTTGTGAAGGGGAGGTCGTGTCTCACTAACTCGATTGAGTTTTTTGAGGAAGTGACAAAGATGATTGATGAAGGAAGGGCAGTGGATGTTATCTATATGGACTTCAGTAAAGCCTTTGAAAAGGTCCCTCATGGCAGACTGGTACAAAAGGTGAAGTCACATGGTATCAGAGGTCAGCTGGCAAGATGGATACAGAACTGGCTCGGTCATAGAAGACAGAGGGTAGCAGTGGAAAGGTGCTTTTCTGAATGGAGGGCTGTGTCTAGTGGTGTTCCACAGGGATCATGTGCTGGGACCTTTGCTGTTTGTAGTATATATAAATGATTTGGAGGAAAATGTAGCTGGTCTGATTAGCAAGTTTGCGGACGACACAAAGGTTGGTGGAGTTGCGGATAGTGATGAGGATTGTCAGAGGATACAGCAGGATATAGATCGGTTGGAGACTTGGGCGGAGAAATGGAAGATGGAGTTTAATCCGGACAAATGTGAGGTACTGCATTTTGGAAGGTCTAATGCAGGTGGGACGTATACAATAAATGGCAGAACCCTTAGGAGTATTGACAGGCAGAGAGATCTGGGCGTACAGGTCCACAGGTCGCTGAAAGTGGCAACGCAGGTGGATAAGGTAGTCAAGAAGGCATACGGCATGCTTGCCTTCATCGGTCGGGGCACAGAGTATAAAAATTGGCAAGTCATGCTGCAGCTGTACAGAACTTTAGTTAGGCCACACTTAGAATATTGCGTGCAATTCTGGTCGCCACACTACCAGAAGGACATGGAGGCTTTGGAGAGGGTACAGAAGAGGTTTACCAGGATGTTGCCTGGTCTGGAGGGCATTAGCTATGAGGATAGGTTGGATAAACTCGGATTGTTTTCACTCGAACGACGGAGGTGGAAGGGCCACATGATAGAGGTTTACAAAGTTATGAGCGGCATGGACAGAGTGGATAGTCAGAAACTTTTTCCCAGGGTGGAAGAGTCAGTTACCAGGCAACATTAGTTTAAGGTGAGAGGGGCAAAGTTTAGAGGGGATGTGCGAGGCAAGTTCTTTACACAGAGGGTGGAGAGTGCCTGGAACTTGCTGCCGGGGGAAGTGGTGGAAGCAGGTACGATAGCGACGTTTAAGAGGCATCTTGACAAATACATAAATAGGATGGGAATAGAGGGATACGGTCCCCGGAAGTGCAGAAGGTTTTAGTTTAGGCAGGCATCAAGATCGGCGCAGGCTTGGAGGGCCGAATGGCCTGTTCCTGTGCTATACTGTTCTTTGAAGGGTTATATGTTAGAAATTATCAAAGCATGAATGTTAGTTTATTAAATTGGCAGATACTAGATCAAAGTACAGCACAGAGTTGTTACTAGTAGCAAATGTTACTAGTGTTACTTCAGAGCAGCTAATATATCTGTTACTATAGGTAGGTAAGAGTATAATTCTTACTGAAGACATATGTGCACAACCAACTTCCTTTGCTGAATAAGCCTTGCAGAGTTCGGAAGATCAGAAACCAAGTGTAGTTTGGTAAGAATGATGCTCCAAGTCCCAGCACTGAAGTCACAAATGTTGCAAATAAAAAGCTCAATTTTCTGCCAAACCTACAAAGAGAATAACTGAAGGATTAAATAGCAAGAAAAATATTGCCATTACCTTCCAAACCTTTGATTGGTAGATGACATTATACATACATGTCTGCTGCGTAGCCCATGAGTATTGATCCGAGCATAAATCCCAGGTTTAGACAAGCTTGAGTCAGGTCCACTTTCCAGGCATCAGCACACACCAGTTCAAACTGTATGAATTGTGTAGACAGGCAAAAATAGTATTCATGTGTAGTTTCATGTTTGAGATATTAAACGACACACATTACTCATTGCATCCTGTATTCCTCAACTCAGAATTATACAGCAAAGGAAGCCAGTTGGCCCATCCTATATATGCCAGTTCTTTGGTTGAGTTATTCATTTAGTCCCACATTCCTGCTTTTTCTCCATAGCCCTGTAAATTGTTCCCTTCAAGTATTTATCCAATTTCCTTTTGAAAATTATTATTCAATCTGCTTCCGACACCCTTTAAGGCAGTGTGTTCCTGATCACAATTCATTACATTAAAAACATTTTCCTCTTGTCACCTTTGGTTCTTTTACCAATCTGCTGGAATATCGGTCCTTTGGTTACCAAACCTGTGTCACTGGAAACAGTTTCTCTCCAGCTACTCAGTCAAAACTATTCATGAATTTGAATACCTCTATCAAAATCGCCTTTTAACCTTCTGCTCTAAAGAGAAGAACCCCAGCCTCTCCATTTAACTGAAGACCCTCATCCCTGGCTGCATCCACTCCTACCTAAAAAGCATGATGCCCAGACTGACACAATGGCCGCAATATTGACAGGGACAGTTTTTCTGAGTGGGGGAGTGTTCCGGTTGGGAAAATTGAAAGTCTAGGTTTTCCCATGTGCTGTGCAATTTTATCTCCACTTTTCTGTGGTAGTATCCCCATCCAGAAGTCAGCCTGATTGACAGTCTTTGCTTCCAGCAGACAGGAAGCAGTCCAGAGCAGGCCGCAGTCCCAGGCAAGGAGCCTGCAATTGCTCTGGGAGTATTGAAGGGGTTGAGGGGGTGGATGTTATTCTGTCCTCAATTGGGGGGTGTGGTCCGATCCCAGGGGGGCAGTTAAGCCAATGGGGGGGGGGGGGGGGGGGGGGAAACGGGGACGGGGGGACTGGGTGTGAAAATCAGTGGGGGAGTGGAAGCAGTCCTGCTCCTCCTGGCCCACAAGCAGTGCTATAAGGGCACTTACCTTTTCCCTGTAGATAGCCTCCCCCCCCTCCCTTTAGCTACCATTTTCCCAAGGCTTGACCAGCCAGTATTACACCTGTAAGGGAAATTAAATGTCAGGCTGCCAGCCTCATTATAATATTTAAATGACCCAGCTGTCCCCTGGAAGCAGTTGGCTTCCCGCTTCCTGTACCAGCTGCATTAATTCCAGAAGTGGGCAGACTGGGATCAACTGAGATTTTGATTGTGTTTCTTTTTATATCACACCCAACCCCAAGCCACCCATTTTAGGAGGTTAAAATGTACCCCAATTCCCTAACTGAGGTCTAACTAGTGTTTTATAAAGGTTTAGTATAACCTCTTTGCTTTTGTACTCAATGCCCCTATTAATAAAGCTAGGAATCATATATGCCTTTTAAAACAGCATTCTCTATTTATCCTGCCAGCATCAAATATTTGTGTGCATACATCCTCAGAACTCTGCCCGTTGATGAAATTGTACCATTTAGTTGATATTACCTCTCCTCATTCTTCCTACAAAAATGTATCACCTCATACTTCACTGCATGAAATTTTGTCCTATTTCACCAGTCCATGTTCTCCTGAAGCCTTGCAA
The DNA here is from genome assembly GCF_036365525.1 of Heterodontus francisci. NCBI lineage: Eukaryota > Metazoa > Chordata > Chondrichthyes > Heterodontiformes > Heterodontidae > Heterodontus > Heterodontus francisci. The sequence goes on from NC_090383.1 coordinate 32,318,994, forward strand.
CTGTCGTCCACATTGTTTACTGCATTTCCAAGTTTCATGTCATCTGCAAATTTTGAAATGATGCCCTGTACACCCAAGTCAAAGTCATGAATATATAACAATGTCCTAATAACTACTCCTGGGGAACACCACTGTATACTTCTCTCAAGTATGAAAAATAAACACCTACCGTCACTCTGCTTTAAAATCCTTAGCCAATTTCATATCCACACTACTACTTGCCTTTAATCTCTTCAATACTATTTGAAAGGCAATGCACACACCAACAACATTAACCTCATCATCTTCCTCTGTTACATCGTCAACAAACTCAATCAAGTTAGAGAAACATGATTTGCCTTTAACAAATCTGTGCTGACTTTCATTCATTAGCCTATACTTTTCCAAGTGCCAATTCATTTTGTCCTGGATTATTATCTCAAAGTTTCCCTTCCACCGACATTAGGCTGACTAGTCTACTGGTTTATCCCTCTCCCTTTTTTGAACAGGGGTGCAATCATCCAGTCCTCTGGCACCACCCCCACATCTAAAGATGATTGGAAGATTGTGGTCAGTGCCTCTGCAATTTCCACCGTACTTCCCTCACATCTGGACCAGGTGGCTTTTCTATTTTGAGGACCATCAACCTTTTAAATACTTCCTCTTTATTTTTATCCTATCCAATATCACTACTATCTCCTTCTTTATTGCTACATTACCATCGTCTTCACGTAAAGACAGATGCATAATACTCATTCAGTACCTTAGCCTTGCCTTCAGTCTCCAATAGCTCATCTCCCTTTTGGTCCCTAGTCAGCCCGACCCTACGTTTAACTACTTTTTTGGGGTTCTCTTTTATTTTGCTGCTCATCTATTCTTAAACTCTCTTTGCTCCTTTTATTCCCTTTTGTAGAGCTCTGTACTTTTTGTATTCAGCTTTGTTCTCTACTGTATTATGAACGTTACATTTGTCGGAGAATACTTGGCATCAGGTGGCAGGACCGTATCTCCAACACAGAAATCCTCGAGGCAGCCAACATCCCCAGCTTGTACACACTACTGAGTCAACGACGCTTGAGATGGCTTGGCCATGTGAGCCGCATGGAAGATGGCAGGATCCCCAAAGACACATTGTACAGCGAGCTCGCCGCTGGTATCAGACCCATCGGCCGTCCATGTCTCCGCTTTAAAGACGTCTGCAAACGCGACATGAAATCCTGTGACATTGATCACAAGTCGTGGGAGTCAGTTGCCAGCGTTCGCCAGAGCTGGCGGGCAGCCATAAAGACAGGGTCGAAGAGACTTAGTAGTTGGCAGGAAAAAAGATAGAGGCGCAAGGGGAGAGCCAACTGTGCAACAGCCCCGACAAACAAATTTCTCTGCAGCACCTGTGGAAGAGCCTGTGACTCTAGAATTGGCCTTTATAGCCACTCCAGGCGCTGCTTCACAAACCACTGACCACCTCCAGGCGCGTATCCATTGTCTCTCCAGATAAGGAGGCCCAAAAGAAAGAAACATTTGTCATACACCTCATTTATCTGTTTCATTTTAGTCATTCAGGGAGCTCTAGCTTTGGATGTCCTTCCTTTCCCCTTGTGGGAATAGTCCATTCTGTACTCAAACCTCTTTGAAGATCTCCCATTGTTCAATTATTGTTTGGATGACCAATTTTTGATTCCAATGCATCTGGGCCAGGTCCCTCTTCGACTCACTGACATTAACTCTTCTACCATTAAGTATTTTTACATTTCTTTGATTTTCTTGTGCTTTTCAGAAACAATTCTATCCCTGCTAATAATCACGGTTTACCAAATGCGCCCCTACTGAAACATGCTCCACTTCTCCCATTTCATATCCCAAAACTAGATCCAGTCCTGCTTCCTTTCTCGTTGGGCTGGAAATACAATGAACAAGAAAGTTCTCTTGTATACATTCCAGGGATTCCTCCCCTTCTTTGCCTTTTACATTGTTGCTTATCCCAATCCTATATTAGGATAATTGAAGTCCTCCATTATCACTGCTCTATAGTTCTTGCATCTTTCTGTAACTTGCTGCACATTTGCCCCTTTATTTCCTTCCCACTATTCGGTGGCCTATAACAATGGCTCCCAAATTGTGGTCTGCAGACCACTGGTGGTCTGCGAGGAAGTCCAAAATGCAAGTGACTGACATGCAACGCCACAAACGAAGCTATATGAGAACAGGCCAGCACCCTCCATCCTCATCACTCATGTGACGTCACATAATCAGACCATCTCTCGCGTGCGTGGCACAAGTCATCATAAGTGTGAACAGCAACAATATAGTTTTCTAAACAAGATTTATGTTACTGTTTCAACAACTGCGAGAACAGATTTTCAATACTTGTGGGGTTGAAAGCAAAGGAGGAGGAACCTGCTGAATGTGGAGGCCAACATGAGACTGATGCTCTGCAGCTTGGAACCAGACGTCACCTCATTGGTGTGTCATGGAAAGCAGTGCCATTCTTCCCATTAGTTCTGATGAGTTTTGTTGCGGAAACAAGTGGGGTAGGACCAGTAGGTGGTCCAGGGGGGTCTTTTACCCCACCTAAGGGGTCTGCGGATAAAAAAAAGTCTGAGAACCACAAGCTTATAGTAGACACCCAGCAGCATAATAAACCCCCCCATTAATCCTCAATTCTAACCAAATAGATTCTGTCTTTGACCCCTCAATACATCATCCCACACCAGTGCGATTACAGTTTTTATGATCACTATTGCCACCACACCCTCCACCCTTTTCTTCCCTTCCCTTTTTTTTTTTGAACATCTTGTAGCAAGGAATTTTAAGATCCCAGACCTCCCCTTCTTTGGGCCAGGTCCCTATTACCACAATACCATAATCCTAGTGGCAATTTGTACCTTCAGCTCACCACCCTTATAAACCATGCTACTTGCATTTACATACATGTGTCCAAGCCATCTTATACTGCCTTGCATTTTCCCCTATCTGATCCCTATTGCTGAACCATTCTTTACTCTCACATTATTTGAATCTCCCAGTCCTCTGTGCACCTTGTTTTTCCTGTCTAATGTTTCATCCTGGCCTCCAGGCCCCTGTCAAATTAGTTTAAGCCCACCCTCACAGCACTCATTAACCTCCACACATCTTGAACAGCTCCCTCCTGCCCCAGAAGTAGCCCCAATGCCCCAGGAACCTGAGAACTCTGTCGTTGCATCCTAAAGGAAGATTCAAAGTGCAAGGATAAGCACAAAAGAAAGGTCACTCTGTGCCCTTGGAGGGCTTAACCATGAAATGCAATCATAGTGTATTCATCAATATACAAAAGACTGCACTCAAGAAAACCTGTCCGATTGGTTCTTTCATGATCACAGTAAAGGCAAAAAGGTAAAAGTCTCAGAGGTGGTAAGCACAAACACTGTTTAAAAGGAATAAATCCTGTTGCGTCAAATAAGAGAAAGGTCAAGAGGGGTGACTGTGACCCCCTCCTCACCTTGGCCATAACACTGACTAAACCATTACATTCTATGTAAGGAGCAAACCGATATGCTGAATATGATTTCCATATATCAGGTTTGTCTGAATTTCTCAGATGGGATTAATTCAGACACTAAATGCCATCTCTGCTTATTGCTGATAAGTTCAGTAAAAAAGAAAGGCATGTTTACAGGTTATAAAACTGCTCCCACAGTTTTGTGGAGAAATGAAGAGGATTCAGATTCAAATTCAATCCCACTTAGTACAGATGCACAAGTATGGGGGTTGATACTAATTTGACTATTAGCACAGTGCTAGAATTTTGCCTATGTTTGAAATAGCTACATACAAGAACACAAGAAATAGGAGCAGGAGTAGACCATACAGTCCATATAGCCTGCTCTGCCATTCAATACGTTCATGGCTGATCTTAGGCTTCACCTCCACTTTCCCACCCACTCGCCATATCCTTTGATTCCAAGAGACATCAAAAAAATGTCTATCCCAGCCTTAAATGTATTCAACGATGGAGCATCTACTACCCTCTGGGGTAGAGAATTCCAAAGATTCACATCCCTTTGAGTGAAGTAATTTCTTCTCATCTCAGTCCTAAATGTGCATTCACTGAGAAGTAGCTTTAGATGTCTTAATTGTCACCCTTGGCTGAGTTTCTGCACTCGTCTCAGAGTCAGGTCATAAGTTGAAGACTCCATAACATGGCTCAGTGGAGTGCAACTTCAATTATTGATATTTAACTATTTGTACAGTGCTATTGAAGTAGTAAATAGTCCCAAGTGCTTCACAGGAGTGTAATCAGACAAAACATTAACACAAAGCTACACGGAGAGATATTAGGACAGAAAGAGGTAGGTTTTAAGCAGTGTTACAAAAGAGGAGAGGGAGAAGTGAAGAGGCAAAGGGGTTTGGGGAAGGAATTCCAGAGCTTAGGGCCTAAAGAGCTGAAAGCATGACTGCAACCTAGAGACAAGGGTGTTGTGCGAACTATGACATTGTCCCACTGTAAAGATTTGAGATGTTTCTACTGTCTACTGCTAACTTTCTAATAGTATTGGCATTTGATCTCTGACCAAAAATAAAACATACCTCTGTCACAATACTGGAGGATGAGCCATTTTCAAAAACCCAACCATCCTGGCACGTTGTAAGTGGTAGATCTCTGGATCCATTCTGGATAATCAGCAATGGATTGTCACAACTGCCTGAAGAGGAATTCCAGTCTAGATCGTATCTCTCGCACTGACTGTATGAGGAGCTGCTCGATTGCCCCACAGGCAATGTGTAATTCTTCTGCTGTTCCAGAGACCAGTTGCACTTATCTCTCAGCTCAGTCACCCCAGGACTCTTGCACCAGTGGTCAGGAGTAACTGCTAAAAAAACAAATCCAACATACAGATAGGAGAACACTGCCGAGGGCAGGCACACAAGAAAGAAAGTGAGCTTCTGATATAGGCCAAATCCTCCTACTTCCTCCAAAACTTCATCAAAGGTCGGCATTGCGATGGATCTGCTCACGTTTAGTGGAAGGAGCAAGTCAGTACTGATTGAATGTCTTGCCTACACAAGAGGTATCTACCTGCAGTATCACAACAGTGTAACCCAGCAAATCAGTGTGGAAGATAGATCTACCAATCAGCTGTGTAAACTGAGGAGTTAGCCATTTAGTAAATGAATGAACAAATGAAATGTGGCACTGAATTTTTCAGTACAGTTACCAACTAACACTGGTAACTACTTTTCAAAAGCTCAACTTTAACGCACCACGCGGAAAGCTTTACACAGATCCTTAGTTAGCGTGATTCAAAGTAACTTGTGCAGAAATCATAACTAATTTCAACATGTATAATATGAAATATACACAACTTCTTTTTGCATCTGAAAGCTACTTTTCTCTTTTAAGGAGGATCCAGTTGAAGTACAAACTTGGCTGTCCACATTCGCTCAAGTGTACAGTTAGAACCTCCTTCACAGCTGCACTGAGGAGCAGAAAGGAACTCAGAAGTCCAATGAGTAAACAGGACCAGCAGAAGCAGTCAAATAAAATGATCTAATCTCATCATAGAACCATCCAGCACAGACAGATGCCATTCACCCATTTATTTAAATACGTTTTAATGGGAGTCTTTAATTTTCATACAGGTTGGGAAGAGCAGAGTAGCTCAAATCAGAAAGGTGGTGAATTTCTTGACTGCATTCAGAATGGCTTTCTGAAGCAATATGTTCTAGAACCAACAGGAGAAAACCATATTAGATATAGTAATGAGCCAGACCTAGATTAATTAAGTGATCATAATATGATTAAAATCAATGTTCGGCTTGAAAAAGAGAAACTTAACAGTTACTAAAATTCTAGATTTGCATAAGGCTAACTTTAATGGGATGAGAGAGACTATCCCCAAAGAACTGGTCATAATTGTTATCAAGTAAAATAAAGAGTGGGAGGCATCCAAAATAATTAGAATTAAAAAAAAAAATTAGCTTTATACCAGTACTTTAAAAAAAAACCCAGTATATACCCCAAATAGAAAAGAGTTCTACTTATCCAATCAAAAACAGCCATGATCAACAAGAGGTGAGCGATAACAAAAATTAAAGGAAAGAGCATATACAAAAAAAAAGTGTAAAGTATATTGTAGATCCAGGAGACTGGGAATGATATAAAGACTAAAAGTAGCTTCCAAAAGGAATACAAAAAGACAATTGTGAGTGGTATCAAGGCTAACACAAAAGCTTTTACAATATTAGAAGAAAAGTAGTAGTCAAGAGAAATGTGAGCCCTTTCAAACAGATACATGTAACATTGCAAATGAAAATAAGGAAATGGCAGGCTTGAATAATTACTTTGAGCCAGTCGTTACAGTAAACAAAGAGGATTATTTACCGACATTCCAGGGAAATTAATGAAGATTCAAGGACTGGCACCCACTAAGGTTAACGCAAGAAAATAGTATTCGAAGGAACAATGGCATTGAAGACCGACAATCTCCAGGATCCAATGATTTTCAACCCATGGTTTTAGAAGGAATTAGGTGAGGAAATTGCAGATGCCTCAGTCTTAATCTTTCAAAGCGCTCGATTCAGGAATTATACTTTTAGATTGGAAAGTTGTAAATGTAATGAGGTGACAGACAGTGAAACTGGGAAATTAGAGACCTGTTAGTCAAACGTCTGTGGTGAGGAAGTTATCGGAATCTATAATTAAGGACAGACTGACTAAGCACTTAGAGAAATTTAAGCTGATTAGAGAGCACCATCATAGATTTGTAATGGGTAGGTCATGTCTAATGAATCTACTTTTTTGAGGAAGTAACTAAAGTAGTAGATGGGAATGTCTATGGATGTACTTTATATAAGACTTCCAGCAGGCATTCGATAAGGTACCACATAAGTGACTTAACTAACATTAAAGTTCTTGTAATTGAAGGCAAATTATTGACTTGGTTAGGAGATTGGCTAGGTGGTAAAAAAAAAAAGGGATAAGAGGTATGTCGGTGAATTGAAGGGAAGTGACTACTGGTGTCCCACAAAGATTTGTGCTAGGATCTCAACAGTTCATTATATTTATTAATGACGTAGGTAACACAATAGAGAGCCATATATTTAAGTTTGTTAGTGATAGCAAGTAAGGAGCATAAAATTGCAAACGACGACATTAATAAATCAAGTGAATGGGTAAATGTGCAGCAGCTGAATTTCAGGTAAGTGTGAGGTCATCAATTTAAACCAAAAAAGGATCGATCAAGAGTTTTTTTTTTAAATGATGAAAAGCTAGGTACAGTGGAGGTAAGAGATTTAGGGGTTCATATACACAGATCACTAAACTGTAGCAGTCACATACATAAATTAAATAAAAAAGGCTAATAAAATGTTGGCTTTTCTAACCAGAAGGCTGGAATATAAAAGACGAAGTTTTGCTATAGCTGTATAAAGCCCTATCAGATCACATCTAGAGTATAGCGTACAGCACCTTATAAAAATATATTGGCCTTGGAAGGTATGCAGCACAGATGTACTAGAATGCTATCGGGGTCCAAAAATTACATTAGAAATTACATAAAATAGGTTTGCATTCTCTGGAATATAGAAGGTTAAGGGGCGATTCGACTGAGGTTTTAGGATTTGGAAAGGAATTGATAGGGTGGATTGAAAGAAACTTTTTCCCACTTAATGTGGTAATCGAGGAAGGTGACATGAGCCTATTGAGAATCTTATTGATCAGGATACTAGAGGATTGCCTTTTACAATGAAATAACAGATGGATTCATTTGTAATCAATTTGTTCTGCCACTGGCCAGAACTTCTGCAAACATTCAAGCAACAACAGAGATATTAGTTAATGCATGAACAATGATTAAGGCCTCTCAAATGAAGATTAGGGATAGTGGCCTCATTACCTGCACAGCATAGACATATCAAACAGCCAAAGTACAATTTGGGTAACTGGATTTCAATGGAAGGGAGAGAATCTGTAAGAAATCCTCTCGGCTCATGGAACCTATGGCAATTATTTAAGCTAGTTTTGGCACTTAGTTAAATATTATGTAACTTGTGAGCCAAAAAAAATAACGTTTAACTTTAGTGCAGTATAATGCAGAATCAAAGGTTACAAAAAGCTATGAGAACAATCCAAACATGCTCTGAAGAAAAGCAAACTTCCAATCTTCAGAATTTATAATTCCTTGTTTCCACGGAGTTTGATTAGGTGTGCTTTGAGCTTTTAACCCAGAGCACTGGTACCAGAATTGCTATGCACAACTGAAAAGCAGTAGTAAAATAATCAAAACACTTAGCTTAGTCTTGGCTGTACTAAGCCCCGTTGCCAATCAATAGCATCTTGTGGTAAAATTTTTCAGCCTACCAGTCCTATGAGAATTCAACATTTCAACCTTTCTCTAGGAGTGGAAAAGACATGAAAGTTGTGCACCATAGATAAAAACCAACAAGCTAAATATGACTCTCTCAAAATAAAGCAGATCTAATCTGTGCTGTGAAAGATGAATAGGTATCATTCTCCACTAATGTCCCTGTGCTTAGTCCTAGATGATTCTCTAGTCCCATGTTTTCTTCCCAATTTTCAAATTATGAACATTTTATGGAAGATCTGAAGCCAACTTCAAGCAAAATAAAGTGCAGTAATATGTACTAGATATGGCTATCGACAAACTGCCATCTGAACTTACAGCATGGGATATCACAGGAGAGTTAACTCGGAACAATTATACACAACCATACTTTCATACATTCAGGTAAAGGATTCTACTAGTAATATTTTAAAAAGTGGAAATATTATGAATAGACATCTATAGGTCATTAGTCAAAATATGTAAAGCTATAGAACAGGGCACTTTTGCTGGAAAGTCTATTACACATTGTGTCCAACTTTGTGAACAAGTTTTTACACAATACGATTTGCCCCATTGACAAGAAACATGGTTTACCTTTAAGCTTTTCACAGAACATCCTGATGATAAAACAAATTGGTTAGCCAGGGAAATAATGACACTGCCCCTTCAGGAGCTCTCCATGTAGTCTCGGAAACTGGATTAATCCCTGACTCTCTTTCCCATCATCCCCCCCAACCCTGAAGATGGCCAAGAACAGGTGACAAGACAGATCATCAGTTAACACTAAATGTGAAAAGACCTACAAAAACTACAAGTCATAAAAGGAGATCCAGATAAATTATACAGAAAGAATAAAGAGCAGATCTATTTGTAGTTAATATTTTGTTTACGCCCCAAATTGGATTAATACATCACCGTGCTAATAATGGAGATTTCTAGGCTACCATGACAAACTTTGAACATTGATATATTGACATGTGATTCTTTGTTAGCAGACCAATCTAAACAGCTATACTTCGAAAAGGTTGCCTTATGAAGAACGTTCAGAAATATTTCAGATACCAGCCATAAGCTCAACTAGAATGATCTTTAATTTTACCTCCCAGTTCCCAACTAACCTTTATACCAAAACATGTGAATATCCATCTCACCATAAGTTTAGAGATGGAATCACATAAGAGCTTTATAGAAAGAAACAAAATTCTGCAGATCATTGTTTTTTTTTGAAGTACAGAAGGACTCTTAAAAAAAATGTACTCCAACCTGGACTTGAGCTCAGAGACCAAGGAGCTAGAAAGACGAAAACATAGAAATACTGACTGGCAAACTTCAACTGCTTGTTTGACACTTTCTGCACTCTGTTTCATGTTTTTTTAAAAAATTTGTTCATGGGATCTGGGTGTCGCTGGCTAGGCCAGCATTTATTGCCCATCCCTAATTGCCCTTGAGAAGGTGGTAGTGAGCTACCTTCTTGAACCACTGCAGCCCATGTGGGGTAGGTACACCCACATGGGTGTTAACCAGGCTGGAGTGTAATACAAGTACATTATACATTAGTATGGGCTGGTCATTCAGAATTCCTATTCTTAAAAAATAATGGAGTAAAATGTAATTCAAAAACCATAGAAAGATGAACAATTTTGATTAGGATTCATCAACTGCTTGGGCCTGCCTCACCTCCATCCAAATAAGCCTTCACGAAAGAAGATCTGTTCCTTTGATCATTTTGCTTGAAATCTCAATCTTGCTCTGTACATTCATATGGAGAGGAACTGAGCTCTGACTCGAGTTTAGATAATCATCCTGGGATCCTTCAGCCTTCTGATCCATGTACCACAATTTGCATGCACCTGTTTGGTGAAGAGAGCAATGTAAAACACTGCAGACTCTTCTCAAGAGCCAAAAAAATGGAGCTACCGACCATCCACTTGAGACAGAAGACCATCTTCACATAGTACTTTCATAACAATGCAGACTATGATAGACCCTCTTCCCAGTAGAGCTTCCCAACTCTTACTTTAAGCACAAGTTAGCCAGATCAAATGAGAGATGGAAAAGAGGGAAGATCAGGCATATAAAAAGAGGAAGTAATGGAGAAGAAAGAAAAGACTACAGACAGAAACAGAATGTAGCTGGAAAAAGTCCAGAAAAAACAGGAATGAAGTCAGAAATGAAAACAAGATTGGGGAAAGTAAGGCAACTTGAAGTTTTGACCAACTTCAAATTAAAAAAAAACAAAATACTGCGGATGCTGGAAATCTGAAATAAAAACAAGAAATGCTGGAAATACTCAGCAGGTCTGGCAGCATCTGTGGAGAGAGAAGCAGTGTTAACGTTTTGGGTCAGTGACCCTTCTTCGGAACTGTTTCAAATTTAAAAACCTGCACAAGGCACAAAGGAACTCTGTACAATTTCTACTCAGGTGAATTCTCTCCTGTGTATATCATTTAAAAAAAGGGAAAAGTATGGTCTACTGGTTAAGTCCATGAAAGTCTTCAGCCACAGGTTTTTTTTTTTGGAAAAAGCTTCAACCTACAAAGGAAGAGTCTATAGCCTGTCTGCAGTGTTTTACATTGCTCTCTTCACCAAACAGGTGCATGCAAACTGTGGTACATGGACCAGAAGGCTGAAGGATCCCAGGATGATTATCTAAACTCGAGTCAGAGCTCAGTACCTCTCCATATGAATGTACAGAGCAAGATTGAGATTTCAAGCAAAATGGTCAAAGGAACAGATCTTCTTCGTATATAATGCTTCTTAAAAGGTGGTAAGCTGACCAGTCAGTCTGCCTAAACTCGATGGTGGGCAAATTATTGAAAAAGAAATCGGCAGTATAAAAAGTGTCATTTAGAAAGGCACAATTTAATCAGGAACAGTCAGCGTGGACTTAAGGGAATATTGTGTCTGACTAACTTGATTGAAGGTTGGGGGGGGGGGGGGGGGTGTAATATCAACATCCCAGGGGTTACCATTGACCAGAAACTTAACTGGACCAGTCATATAGATAGGAGGAAACCTTTTCCCCTTAGCGGAGGGGTCAAGAACCAGGGGGAATAGATTTAGGGTAAGGGACAGGAGGTTTAGGGGGGATTTGAGGAAACATTTTTTCACCCAGAGGGTGGTTGGAATCTGGAACACATTGCCTGAAGAGGTGGTGGAGGCAGGACCCTCACAATATTTAAGTATTTAGATGAGCACTTGAAATGCCATAGCATACAGGGCTACAGGCCAAGTGCAGGAATATGGGATTAGAATAGTTGGGTGCTGTATGGCTGGCACAGCCACGATGGGCCGAAGGTCCTGTTTCTCTGCTGTATAACTATGACTTTATACAAGCTGCAAGGGCAAAATGAGCTCACCACAGAATTGGATACAAAGCCTTTAGAAAAAGAACACATTGAATGGATTTATTTCTTTAGACTACAAAACACCAGTTGAGTTCCTCAAGGGTGTATGATTTCCTAAGGTTAAACCACATTCACAGAAAAAGTAAGCAATCCAGATGTTACCTCCCATGATGTCCTGCCCCCAAGATTATTTCCTAACTACCTAAATTCATCTTGCAGGATTTCCAGAAAATGCAGCTGCAATATTAACATACTAATGGGTGCAAATCACTCAATAATATGCACCATCAAGATACTCTCTTTTAAAGGTGATTTGGCAACATATTAAAATGAGTTGAATATAGCTTTAGATGTGATTAATGTCAATTGTACAGCCATTTGTACTTAAAGGTTGAATAAATGAGGATGAGTATGTTTATGTGATGAATATTCATACCAAATACTGCGACAACGAATTGTGTTTATGTCAAGAACAGGTTAATTTCATTTATTATTTCATGTAGTGCCAAGAAATGAATTTTAATTACACCACTGCTGGATCAATGTCCTCAGTCGAGTTATGATTTCCACTATACCAGGAAGACAATATCACCGTGGGCTGTGCCATTTCTGAAACACAAGCCAACATGAAGACAACTGAGTTACATGGAGGCGACTGACTCATCAACTTTATTGTTCTTCATTTTTCAGTTATTTCTTATTTGATTTTAAACAGTTCAATAGATAATTGGCTCTGTTTTAATATATTTCATTTGTAATCGATTTAGAAACATTTCCCAATTGGGGGAGGGCAAATCACCAGGCTTTTTTTCCTTTGGTTTACATTTCTTTTTATAAAGTTCTTTAGTTTTCTTTCCCAAGTGATATATGTATAGTTCAAATTGGTCAGGAGTCCTGATTCAGCTTTCTTCTTTTACTCCCTATTCTCCCAGCTTCGACAAACCCTCCCAGGTAATTACTGCTATTTTATTTTTTTTAAAACTTTGACTGATCTTTCCAATCTCCTTACAATTCATCATTTGCACAATCACGTAAACAAAGATAGTAGAGACCATTGTAGTAAGTGGAGACACAAAAGGAACCAG